>NW_003546447.1:119020-133522 GCF_000090795.2 Amphimedon queenslandica | reverse complement strand
CCCTCACCCAAATACCCACTGACACTAATCCCTAATAAAACCCTAGCAAAAACATGCTACTAGTAGTTTGTAAAATGATTTAATTGACTCTTCACATTCCTTCCATTTTGTCGATACAATACCTCAGTGTACATAAACCATTTCTCTGTCAACATGCTAAAGCTACAAGTGGTTGTCTTCTTGTTGAGTGTCAGTGAAGTTATTAGTCAATGTCCACCTTCCTCAGGTAAGACACTGGATGGGTATAATGACAACTATATAGGTTTTTGATAGGTATCTACCTGAGGCATAATCAGAGGCGTATTTAGGGGGGGACTGAGGGGGCTTGAGCACCCCCCTCAGGGCTGGGCTCAGAAAAAATTACTGAACTCCTGGACTCTTGCATCACTACCAAGCCTCTTAACAAAGTTATCTAGCCCCCTGATCATGATTTCAGCAGTTTCCAGTGCTTTAAGGAGCAATCAGAAGTACCAGTAACATCGAGTAACATAGCAGTATGCTTGAAATAATCTTGGCCCCACCCGTAATTGACGAAAATGCAGGAAAAGGCCGTTTTACCGCCGTAAAAGTGGGTGTGGCCAAAATCGCGGCGCGCTTCGCGCGCCCTCAGCACCCCCCTTCTCTGATTCCTAGATACGCCCCTGATAATGGTAGCTGTTATTTCAATGGATCATATTTTTGGGATAACAGTATCAGCCCAACTCCTCTAGAGTGTGTATTACCTGGTGCTACTCTGAATGGTGGACAATGGATTGGTCCTAATGGAGTAGTGTCTTGTCCTGGCAACAATTCCAATCTTTTTTGCACTGTGGGGTCAGGTGCTAGTCTCAGTGTTCACATACCTGCCACTAACACTGACTTTCTTCAGGCACCTGGTGATGGCTGGTACAAGTGTTGTCTACCCACTAACTGTTCAGATCCTAACACTAACATCATCTTTGCTAATATATTCAGTGAGAGGAGACTAAATTATTATACAGATGTAATCAATAATAATTTTTCATTTGTAGAATTGGCACAGATAGAATCATTTACTGTTGCTGATCTTCCTTCTGATATGATAATATATCCACAGAAATACAAACTGACTTGTATTAAAATTGGATATACTCTACAGTATAATATTAGTATGAGCATTGGTAGTCTATCAGTGACTAGTTACACTATTTGTAATGATCAAGATAATCCTTGTACTGCTAGTAATGATGGCAGCACATTAGGATATACTGTTAATATTACATGGGATGAAATGACTGTCAGTAGCCGATTGATCAATCAATCAACCACTGGAGATCAAATTTACCAATGTGTACTGGATAATCCTGGTAGTGCTGCTGATAGAACGCGTACTTTAACCATAAAAGGTAATGCATATCAGAATTTTACCAATAATAATAATGTATTTTAATAAGTACCAGCAACTGCTCCCTCTTCTCTTACTGAGGTCTTCAAGACAGCTACCACTATTACTGTCAGTTGGACTGCACTTGATGCTGATGGATATATAGTCATTGTCACTAGTGACACAGACACTGTGCTGACAGTACAGGTGGAGGGAAGTAGTAATAATACAATCACACTGAATGGATTGAGAGAACTAACAACTTATAACATCACAGTCAGAGCCTATCAACAATTACTGGGACCTGCTGGTACAATCAGTGTACAGACCTTTTCAGGTATTAATTAATATTGGCTATAAAATGTGCATATGTGGCCAGTTATAGGGGGATCATTTATACTATGTTTACACTACGGAACTGGGCCAAACCATGTTGAACCAGGCTGGGCTGACCCTGCTGTACTATATAACCATGCTGGCCTGGTTTGGCCCAGCTCACTTCAGCTCAGTTTGGTTACTGTTTACACTATCAAATGAAACTGTGCTGGCCCACTTTAAACAGGGCTGGCCCAGTTAAAGAAGCAAGTGTAAACGTAGTATTAGATAATGTACTGTCAGATAACTGGTTATCATGGTTATCATGGTTATCTGTGTTCTATCCTTTAAAATAATTTACATTAGAGCAGCTGATCTTTATGGTTCTAAAGACTTTTTTATTACACTTTCTGATGCACATTGATGTCCTTATGCTATGTAGCAAGTTTGAACCAATTCCAACATCAATAATGAGTTTTACAGTATAAGCCAATTTTTTGAAAAATATCCATAGTTTTTTTTCGAAATGGCTCAAAAATCAACCTAAATTTTGATTACATTTTCTGACACATATTAATTTCATTATAGATCTATGCTGTGTAAAAAGTTTGAGCTGATTTAAACTTAGGTTTTTTTTCTAGTTATGGCCATTTTAAAACAATTTGCCAGAATTAAATACAGTATCTGATACTGGGGCCAAGCCTCCATTGGTGGAAAATACAAGTGGTGAAAAGCAACCGTGTTCAACATTACGAATCCGAGCAGTCATACTTTCTCTTCTTCCGGTTTTCTACTTTCTTGTAAACAGCTGGTAGAGTGAGGCCTTTATATGATTCAGAGAAGGGATTAACAACTGAGACATCAAAGAATGCTCTCTGATGAGAGATCCCCCAGAAACCATCAACTGCAATGTCCGCACGAGCTTCATCACCATCCACAGTAGACGCTGTGATTGATTCTCCTGAGAGTGGTTGTAAAGGAGGCTCACAAGAAACATTGCTACAGACATCTTCAAGCAGGGAGGCAGTAAGATCTCTCAGCTCATTATGTCTTAGTGTGGATAGCTAGCCCATGGTTTTTTCCAAAAAATGGCTCCAAATTACTCCAAATTTTTATTATATTTTCTGATACAAATTTATGTCTTTATGCTGTGTAAAAAGTCTGAGCTGATTTTGACTTTAATTTTTCAAGTTACGTCCATTTTAAGAAAGTGCCAAAAATCTGAAAAATACCCTATATAGCCCATGGTTTTTCCAAAAAAATGGCCTCAAAATTACCCCGAATTTTTATTACATTTTCTGATACATATTGATGTCCTTATGCTGTGTAGAAAGTTTGAGCTTATTTTAACTTAACTTTTGAGCTATGAGAAACTTTTTAAAACAGACAATTTTTGAAAAATACCCTAAGCAAAAATACACAAGGCCCATGGGTTTTTTTTCCTAAAATGGCTCCAAAATCACCAAAAACTTTTATTGCATTTTCTGAAATGCATTGATGGTCCCTTATGCTGTGTAGAAAGTTTAAACTGATTTTGACTTCAAATTTTTTAATTATCAATATTTTTGAAACACCCAATTTTTGAAAAATACCCAAGCCTGTAGTTTTTTTCCCAAAATGACTCCAAAATAACCATTTAATTACATTTTCTGATTCATATTGATGTACGTATGCTATGTAGAAAGTTTGAGCTGATTCCAACTTCAATTTTTGAGTTATGAGCATTTTTCAATTTTCCTATTATTGTACACTCTAACTTATTTGGCCCAATTTTTGAGCAACTATAAAAGTTTGTAAAATATCCAATTTTGATTATAATCAGCTCAAACTTAGTACACAACATAAGGACATGTGTATGTATCAGAAAAATTATATAAGTGATGAATTCTCTTGAACTTCTAGCAATTTTTGATAAATTTCAGTGATCAGGGTTTTCTAACACTTCTCATTAGCATCAGCTGGCATAAAGCTGAGCTGGTAATGAGCACTATTCCAAAATCTTGTGGGAAATATTGATATTCAAATGCTACAGCTCTATAATTCAACCAGTGCCAGTACTTTCATTAACATTACTAGAGTAGCATAATATCTCATTTTCTTTTACAGCTGATGTGAAATGGAAAACTCCTGTGGTCATAGAATCAATAAATGATAAAATAAATACAAACGATGAAAGGGATTCCGTATACTAAAACCACGTGCCAACACATAGTAGAATCTAGATACTGTTGGTACAAATGGATACCCATGCACCATCTATGATACCACGCAGGACTCCCAGAGACCTGGATTAGCACAAAAGATCTAGAGAAAGTAAAGTTCTTATAAGCATTCATTTTTATAATGGGTTGGTCACTTACTGGTTTATTATTAGATGGTCCAGTAACACAGAGTAAACTCATTAACTCATAGCTAAATAGTCTACCTGCATTCCTGATTGGTCTTACAGGTGTAAAGTGGCATAGGAAAATGCCAAGATCCCTCACCTTCCCTACAATGAATGATGTCATGAACAATGGCAGTGAGTGAGTATTACAAAAAGACTTGAAGTTTATAAATCTATAGTACAGAGAAAATTACTTTGCCTATCTACCTTTCATGTGGTCAAGCAGGTGTAGCTTAGAATCTAGCTGTATACCACAATTAGTATAGCAGTCCATCTATTCTACACACCTGCCATTTTGTCAAGTCTCTTATATGTTGTCAAAGTACTAAAAGGAGCTCTTTGAGCACTTCAAAGCCGTAGTGAAGAGGTAGGCTTAATCCTATAGATCTATACTGGCTTTCGATCCTTCATTGGTTGGGCCTTTGTTTTATTATTATTTATAAGAATCATTGCCAATCCCTATACTGAAATATGACTAAAGAACTGAGTTTATTTGTACATTTATAGATCTATATATATTCTACAAATTTAGAATGAATCATCGTGGAAGTGGGCATTATGAACAATTAAAATCACAGCTTGAAAAGCAAGAAGAAGAAATAGCAATATATAAGCTGTACGTATGTGTATATAACAAAAAACGTTTTAACTTTAGTGATAATTTTTCTAGTCAAATTAAGGAGCAACAAGCAGATAAGGAGCAATTACAAAAAAATTATGATACTGACATGAAGAGGCTTCTGGCAGTAACCAAGAAACAAGATGATATTGAATCTAATTTAAGAAGAGAATTGAAAGAGTTGCAACATGCTATTGAAACTCAAAAAAGAGTGGTAAAATAATTATTACTCATTATACTATTATATAAAAATTTTCATTAATTATTATAGGAACTAGATCAACTAACCCATCTAAACAATAAATTAAAAGTAATTAGATACAATTAAATCTAGATTTACTTAACAATCATTTATAGGATGAGTATGATAAAATTGGAAAGGAACTCAGTGAGCATGAGGAAGTCGTTGCTAAACAAAAAGAAGTATGTCATTTATTATTGGCTATTAATTATTATTATTTTATTATTATTATCATTATCATTATTATTATTATTATTATTACATCATCACAGTTATTGTAATTTTTAGATAACTGAGGCTTTGAAAATAGCAAACAAAAAGCTTACTGAAGATATAATGAAGAAAGAAACGGACATACTCAATATGGAAAGTCAGTTTGCTTTACACAGTTTACAGAAACTGAAAAATAACTTAATAACAAATATGGTAGAGAAGGATGATACAATAGCTGCTTTACAACAAGATGTTAAAGATAAAAATCTGAAATTAATAGAAGCTAAAACTCAGTTAGAAGCTAAACAAAAAATGATACATGAACTAGTTGGGAATTGGAAAGCTGAAGAAGCACAGGTAAAATTATTTTAAAGTGCTTCAATAAGATATTGTGCAGTGTGTTCATGAAAATTGTGTTGTGTGTAGTATCATGGAAAATTTGTTAGTATTGTTTGTAATCTATTTTGTATCATATTCAATGATCATCCTTCATACAGTGTGCAGTTTACAAAAAAGACTTTGACGAGGAACATGATGATCGACTGAAAGTTCTAGGTCAGTGTGAAGATTTGAAGCAGAAATTAATTGAAGAAAAAATGAAATATCGTGAATTGCAACAAAAGTATGGTATTAGTCGTACTATTGAAAAGAAGCCATCAATTGAAGTAAATTTTTTAATGTAAAATAGTTTATGGTTTTGTTTATAAAAGCATCGTTTAAGTACATCTATGACTGATGAATATGACAAATCAAGAAGAGCATCAATGGAGCAAGTTTTGAAGGAGAGGGCAGGACTGGAAAAGGTACATGAATCCTATCTTTTATGCTCTTAAATAGATAGACTGGGCTTATTTAGCTGTGTTATGGTATTTTGTGAATTCCACTCTTGATTTATATTTTTGCTAATAATACATTTTGTCAAATCAGAAAAATGCTAAAATTTAAAAGTACGATTAAAGTATTATTGCTACTTCTTATGTAGCTCTTCATAGCATAAAAAGCAAGAGTAATAGATTGACAAATCAATTAAAAAGTATATCAAAAAAGCTAACTTAGCATTATTGTTAACCTTAGCTAGCAATTGTGCCTTAAGTGTGACATCATGTTAGCTTAATCTGTTACTATTTTTGTAGAAAAATATAGAATTAGAGCAAGCAAAGACAGAAATGGAGGGAAGAATAGATACCCTTTATGCACAAATGACTCAGAGTCAAGAGAAACACAAAACTGAGGTAAGATTAACATTATCATTTTGACATTAAAAATAATATAAATGGAACTTTCTACATTTAATAAATGTACATGAATCATTAGTGCTCTAATCAATAGGTCAGTGAGCTAAGTGAAAAGCTTAATAATGAAATGAAGTCCAATGAACAACTGGTATTTAACAAATACTAATTTAACTACCTAGTAAAATGTATATTGCATAGGCTAATGAGTTGCGTAGAATGAGAAAACAACATGAAAAGCAAATTGATGACATGAGGAATGCCAACAAAGTAAATTTTTATGTAGTCATCAAGATGTAGTCCCCTTATTGAGTAAACATGAATGTCAGATGCAGATGTCAGTGTCACTGTTTTTGTATGAATGTTTATACAAATGGGAGGATATTGGGTTAACCATATTAAATCAACAAGGTGGTGCCCTATAGCTACATGTACCTTGTTCCACAAGGGTGACCTATCACAGTACATAGATCTGTCATTATTATAACCAGAATACTCTTGATATTAGAAAGCTTTTAAAAGTACAAATCCTTGCTAAAATTATTTGGTAGGCCTAATATTGTATTGTTATTTTTTAATCCTCATAAAGGTATTGATGGAAAAAGTTTTGGCATTAGAGAGAAAAGGACAAGACGATGAATCACATCATTCTAATCGTATTTCTATTGATACGTCATTAATCAACATGGAACCACAACTGACAGCAGAAGAAATGACAGCACTCTTCAGAAACGGGCCTGCACAACAAACACACGTTGAACAAGAAATGATGGCAGAAAATTGATGTAGCAATAGATAGTCAGTCACTGTACTCACATTCCTTATTCCTATTGATCTACACAATTTAGAAAATATGAATTATACCGTATAGTGGGATTTATTGACGAAGGTTTTATTTTGATGAGTTGACGATTTAAAATCAAACATCAAATTTTATAATCGTTGAAAATTTTGTACTTTGTGCCACGTGTACATGAAGGGCACTATTCGTCAAATTAAAACTCACCAACCAGGGAAATTTACTGTTTTTGTCAAATTTTTTACTTGTCAATAAATCCCGCTATATGGTATAATGTATTCATGTATGGATGGACAAAGAAATGATCAGTTATTATTTCTTGTGCTTAGAAAAAAAAACTAGATCTACTTCCTTAGTAAACTGCTGTGTACATATTTTTTCACAATTAATTTTATGTAAAATTAGTATAACAAACATAGCATTCAATAAAGATTGTATCATCTTATTTTTGCATGTGAGCTAAAGAGTAACATTATTTTCAAGTATCTCTAGCTCACACCCAACCATCATGCATGCACTGTACTGAAAGTACTTAATCATAATGATGATTACATCAATCAGTCGACATGTGTTTTATCCTCTAGATGTAATATATTGTAATATCCTTTCAATTAATAATTCATTTTATGTCATATCCTCAATAGCTTATGTTCTACAGTATACCGGCAAAACATGAGCTAAACAGCACATTGAGACTTAAATTTTTTGAGATATAAACATTTGTAAATGGACAATTTTAAAAAATACCCAAGGCTATAGCCCATGGTTTTTTTTCAAAAAATGGCTCCAAAATTACCTCCAATTTTTATTACATTTTCTAATACATATTGATGTCCTATGCTATGTAGAAAGTTTGAGCTTATTTCGACTTCAATTTTTTGAGTTATGAGCAACTATTTACAACAGAATGTTTGAAAAATACCCAAGCCCATGGTTTGTTTAAAAAATGGCTTCAAATTTACCCAAAACTTTTATTACACTTTCTATTATTATTCAGGGGCGGATTTAGGGGGGTGCTGAAGGTGCTTGAGCACCCCCATTAGCCTGAAGAATCAACATTTCTTTCTTCTGCTTCTTTAAGCTCTGGTGTCTCATATCACTGCTAAGTGTCTTAAGAAAGTTACTCAACACACTTGACAATCAATTCAGCCTGAATTTCAGCATTTTCCAGAGTTTAAAGAGCAGTAGGAAGCACCAGAGTGCCTGAAATTACAGTGACCGCGCCTATAATATTCGAAAATGGCGGAAAACAATATTTTAGCGCCGTATAAAAGGGGTGTGGTCAAAATCGCGGCACGCTTTGCGCGCCGTCAGCACCCCCTCCCTTTTATTCCCTGTTATTATTAGTATTATTGGGGTGAGCCTGAGCGAGCCCCACATAAACGAGTCGAGTATGTTTGTTTGTCTGTCTGTACATGTACATCACCCCTATTTATGCGTAATACGGTAGATACTATCCATTAACAATGCAATATAAATTCAGTTTTCAATATTTCATTAAAAGTGGGAGGAAAATAAAATAAGAATGAGCAGACTGATAGATTAGGGAGGGTGGAGAAGTGAGAAGTTAGGAGTGCGATGGATATGTGAACACTTGGGGCAGGGGCATATTGACATACTTATTTTTTGAATTATGATCATTTTAAAATTCTTATTATTGTACATTCTATTTTTCGGCCAAATTATTGAGCAACTTTAAAAGTTTGTAAAAAAATCTAATTTTGATCATAATCAACTCAGCTTTGATGTAATTAATGAACTCTTTTAGACTTCTAGCCATTTTTGACAAAATACTATGAATCAGGGTTTTCAACCTCTACTAAGCAAGCTGCTTGAATAGCACACTTCATAAGCCTGCATAAAGCTGAGCACTATTCCAAATCTTGTGGGAAATATTGACATTCAAATGCTACAGCCCTCTCATTCAACTAGTGGCAGACTGGCAGTAATGATAAATCTCTGATGTACATACACACACTAATAGAGGACTAGGAAACTGGAGAGTTTATACACTAGTAGCTACTCAAGAAGTATGCTTAGGATCAAATAATAGTCTATAAATTTTAAATTATTTTATACGAAATTCATTTTTAATAATTTTTTTTGAATAATAGCGCCTTGAGCTGTTGATGGTATCACTAGTTATTAGTATTATTATTCATAAATTACCAGGAATGCACAAACTTTAATCCTATTGTACCGCCACTGCTAGGGAAACAAATAAGCAACTCATTAACAAAATAGTTATTAATGATGCTTTTTTATTATATAAATTTAATGTTTATGATGGACACAGCCAAGAGATAATTAGCATGTCTAGTACAAGACACTGCCTGAAATCACTGAATCGAGCCTAATTACAGTATTAATACAGTCTGAAAAGTAGAATTGCTTAATCATGCAAGTTGCTCTTGCTATTCTAACATGATTGTATCAAGGCTGATAGATCAAGCTAGGCTCATTGCCATGTTAGCTGTCTAAAATCCATGATTCAGGATGTGTTAGGCAAGATCATGACTGACATCATTCATGATTCAATCACATATGAGGCTTTCTATATAAGTTGATACAATTAACACCCACACAAACCATTTCTCTGTCAACATGTTAAAACTACAAGTGGTTGTCTTTTTGTTGAGTGTCAGTGAAGTTATTAGTCAATGTCCACCTTCCTCAGGTAAGACACTGGATGTGAATAATAACGACTGTATAGGTTTTTATAGGCATCTACATGAGGCATAATGGAAACTGTTATCCTAATGGATCATATTTTTGGGATGATAGTATCAGACCAACTCCTTTAGAGTGTGGATTACCTGGTGCTACTCTAAATGGTGGACAATGGATTGGTCCTAATGGAGTAGTTCTTTGTCCTGGCAGCAATTCTAATCTTTTCTGCACTATTGGGTCAGGTGCTAGTCTCAGTGTTCATATACCTACCACTAACACTGACTTTCTTGGGGCACCTGGTGATGGCTGGTACAAGTGTTGTCTACCCACTAACTGTTCAGATCCTAACACTAACATCATCTTTGCTAATATATTCAGTAAGAAGAGACTAATTATTATACAGATTGAATTTATAATAATTTTCATTTGTAGGATATGCACAGATAGAATCATTTAATGTTGCTGATCTTCCTTCTGATATGACAGTATATCCTCAGAAATACAAACTGAATTGTACTAAAATTGGACACTGGCGCTATAGTATTAGCATTGGTAGTAGTACTGCACTGGCTAGTTACACATACTGTGATGATCGATATAGTATTTGTCCTGGTACTGTGTTAGATAGTAATACCAACAGAATAAGATATACTGCTACTATCACATGGGATGGAATGACTGTCAGTAGTGGATCAGTCAGTCAGTCAACCACTGGAGATCAAATGTATCAGTGTTTAGTGGCAGTTACTGATCAACCAACTAGAATACGTAATATGACTATAAAAGGTAACAAAGTATAATTTAATTTTATAATACTGTATATTTTTAGCACCAGCAATTGCTCCCTCTTCTCTTAATGTGGTTAACAAAACAGCTACCACTATCACTGTCAGTTGGACTGCACTTGATTCATATGATGCTGATGGATATGTAGTCAATGTCACTAGTGACACAGACACTGTGCGGACAGTACAGGTGGAGGGAAGTAGTAATAATACAATCATTACACTGGATGAACTGAGTGAAGGAATATCTTATAATATCACAGTCAGAGCCTATCAACAATTACTGGGACCTGCTAGTACAATCAGTGTACAGACCTTATCAGGTATTAATTGCTATTGGCTATCAGTTTTATGACTACGTGTCTTTGTATAGAATATCTATCTGGTCCAGTTGGTTCAGTATCCAGTATCATGGACACTACATGGGCTGTTATCTCATGGAGTGTACCTAGTTACATTCCATCAGACTATCCCATTATCACATATGAGATTGGATATCATATTCTTTTTGACAGGCTTTGTTGTTCAATTGTGAATGACAATGATATTGATATTCAAATGCTACAGCTCTATAATTCAACCAGTGGCAGTACATTTATTAACATTACTGGTCTTAATGATAAGTCTTGTTATATTTTTGGTGTACATGCATACACTGATAATGGACATGGAGAATGGATAGTTATTGCTAACGAGACATTGATCAGTACTCAATTTGTGACTTTAACACTAGTACATGTACTCACAAGTACATGTACTAGTACTAGCACTCGAGAAGCATGCATAAGATCAACTAATACAGGTATAATAGTCTATGCATGCAAAATATTTAGAATACTACTAAATGATTTTAAATTCTAGTGTTGGGAGCTGTTGATGATACTAGCATTGGACTGGTTGCAGTGGTTGGATTATTATTGATATCACTAGTTATTAGTATTATTGTTCACATCTACCGCTTAATCAAGTATTATACTTTAATCAATACCATTATTCTGATTATGCATATACAGGCTTAAGTCCTATCATGCAACCACCTCTAAACAAACAAACAAGTAACTCATTGCGAGCAAAAAATATACTTGTACATTATATTATATTTTTTCAAATAGATTCGATGATGATGACATACCAATGCAAGCATGTGAACCATATAGTATACAAAATATTACAGAGGCAGCAGATGAAGAGCCAGGTGTCAATGCATATGCTGATGATGCTATTTATGAGACATAAATAGCAACCTAATAGATCTAGCACTAAAATCATTTCGCAGTACAACTTTATGACTACTTACTTTATTATTTTATAATAGATCTAGATCTATATGTGCACACAATTTGTTTACTTTAAAACATTGTTGTTTAGATAGTCTCATTATAGTTTGATAGATCTATATAAGTATATTCTAATGGTAATGGATCATGCATGTGTCTGAGGAATGAGAACAACTTTTATATGAATCATTAGACAGAGCATGATGGGAGTGATTGTTTATAATACCAATGTTTACTTGTGTTTAAACTAGTGTTTACCTGTGCTTACTGGTGTTTACTTTTATAGTGTTTACTTGTGTTTAAACTAGTGTTTATCTGTTTACTGGTGTTTACTTTATAGTGCTTACCTGTGTCCACTGGTGTTTACTTGTGTTCTCAGTGGGCTTCCAGTACAAGCAATCACATAAGTTCTGCTAAATGTATAGAAATTAGAAACATGTTACCAATGATGTGTTTACCATGAAGGAGTAAACACAAAGAGAGATACCGGTACCAAGAAACTGGTCCTAAATAAAGCCAAATGTGCCAAAATTACCTCCAATTGTTATTAATTCTTTTGATACGCATTAATGTCCTTATGCTATGTAGAAAGTTTAAGCTGCTGAATAATACAGTACATTAATGGCTACCATGGTTATACTGCCCAATACTGTCCTCCACGCACCTACTAATTTTTAATTATGTGTTTGATAGTAAATAAAACATTCATCAGTGGGAATGCTACATAAAGAAAACAAGAAATGGAGAGAATAGAATAATTTTCCACTTTTATAGATACCTCAATATGAGTACTGACTAGCCAGACAAGGCACATGAAATAGATTCCGTATACTAAAAGCACGTGCCAACCAATGGTGCAAGTATACTGTCAAGAATTGACATATACAACTGCATGCACTGGTTATCACAGTAATAAATGAGTATTACAAAAAATTTAAACCCTGAGCTCAAAAGTAAAATTATTTGGGTTTAAAGCTGACACCCAGTCATGCTATGAAAATAGTTGATTAAAAATGACACCTATTAAAGCACAAATTAATTAAAATACTTCATTATCAGCTTCTTCCAATAATTTGTGTCCAACTTGTCTCATGATTGAAGTTTCTATTGCAGAAAGACATACATTGTAACTGCTATGCATGCATTGCTATAGTTTATTGCTATAGTTTATTTATGCATGCATGGGACATGACTGAAAGTATACATACTTCATGCCCATTGATTAATCTATACAAGCATTTTAGCATCTAGATCTAATCATTCTCCTTTAAATCAATGAATCTTACTTACTCGATGATAATCACAATCCAATATAAGTATTTTGTGAAAAATCAAATAAGAATTATACTTAATTGTTTTTTTGCATTCACCTCATTAATGATAGCATGATAATTCTTATATTCCATTGCAACCTTAACATGTAGATTCTCTTACTATAACCAATAATAATCACAATCGACAAATCAAACAAGAATATAGTTAATTATATTTTTGTAGAATTAGATCAATATTTATGTAAGTTTTTTACTGGATCTATGCCATATAAAAGTTCAAAGTCACACTTGGCTCCATTTGCTTGCTGATTGCCAAATTTTTGTCAGTGTGTTGTACTACTATATCCTCTTTGCTTCTGTTTTTTGCTTTAATAAACAGCTTGTTTGTTTCCTGCTCCTTTGCGTTCACTTCATCATTAATGGCAGCATGATAATTCTTATATTCCATGGCAACCCATTTAAAAACAAAACCTGCTATTAAGATAGGAAATACTTGGCTTAGTATGTTCACTACTTCATAGTTCTGAAGAGATACAAAAAGCACAGTGTTAGCATAAGAAATTGTGAATTGGACGCAAAATGTTATGAAAAGTACAGTAAGGACAATGTTATAAACCAAGCTAAATAAATTCATATTGCCAGTCTCATATCTTTCAATGATATATGCAACAATAAAGAAAAATATTATGATCGTCACCATGATTAAGATCACTTTGCTCATCACTTCTGTTGGATTTACTAACATACCAATTATAATCCCAGATATATGAAAACTGTAAAGAGAGCTTGAGAGGGTCAAAGTGGTTAAAAAAACAAGTTGAAAAAAGAACTGAATATATCTCCTCTTTTCAAAACAGCGGATCAGTTTAGGAAGGGCAATCATTTTGTTTTTACGATAATATTTGACAGTCAGAAACATTGAAAATGAGGCATTGATTGTAATCAAGAAGATTAGGAGACATAAAAGAGAGATAGATACTGGAATGGCATCTTTATACAACTGTGCATACCGTAAGAAAATATCAAAGTCCAGAGCTAGTATAATGATACTGCACATACCATCGACTATGACAGCTGCCCAAAAAATACTTTTGAAGTGAAGGTGCTGAGATTTGCGTTGGTAATCAAAATCAAGAGTTATGCTTTCTTGAATAGTGTCATATTTTTTCCAGAAAAAACCAAAGGCAGCCAATTGAGAGAAAACTACAAGCCACACTACTGAAAGTCCTATCAGATTGAATAGGTTGTATCGTCCATGTCTAGTTAAAATCTTCAGAGAGCCATCATACTCTTCAAATGCACTGTAGCCTTCAATGGCAATATTGATTCCTCTCTCTGATGCATAAGAC
>NW_003546447.1:109616-119010 GCF_000090795.2 Amphimedon queenslandica | reverse complement strand
TGGGCTCATAACCTGTTGTAATAATCGAATTGACAATGATTAACAAAGAACTAACAATAACGAAAGAGAGAATGCCTTATATAGTACAGAGAACAGTCTAGAAACATACAGAGTGATTACAAAAATGAATTGCCTAGAAGTGTACAGAAAGTCCACATGAATGTTCTAGAATCTACCAAATACATGTACAATAATAATAATACAATAATAATCAATAATGTTAATTTACTGTTACATCATTAAGGCCTCCATACACTAGGCAACATGTTGCTAGCAACTTCTGTGGTTACTTTGATCTTGTAATCATCTTGTTCCAAAAATAGAACAGAATTCTATTCTTAGACACAAGATCAAAGTGACCACGGAAGTTGCTAGCAACATGTTGCCCAGTGTATGGAGGGCTTTAAGGCCACTATACATGAGGCAATTTTGAGGCAACGATTGCCTACAATGATTTTAGGCAACAGTATTGTGCAGTGTATGTAATTTAGTTGCTTCCAATTTGTTGCCTGCAATCTATTGCCTGAAATAGAAGCAATATCTATTTCAGAAGATCAAAGGCACCACTAAAACAACAATATACATGTAGGTGATATCAGAATCAAATCACTGTTAAAATAGCTGACATGGTACGAAACTAGTCAATTGAGTTTGATGACAATCTCCTGGTTGAATCTTGTGAGTCATAGGATCTTCTGTGTTGTCAACTGACCCAGGTGGCATAAAAACATCATTTGCTCCCTTTCTTGACCTCAAGAAATCATGAAGACAGCATCAGACCATAGTTATAACTTCCACTTTCTCTGGAACTAAGGTCATTGGTGTCATTAACACTCTAAAACAATTGAAGAGAATTCCAAACGTGTTTTCTACCATGCGTAGAGCGCAGCTCAAATGATAATTAAATATTCACCTGTATCTTGTCAAACCAATTTGACTGCATGGTTTCATGATGTATTCTTTGAGAGGAAAGGCATCATCTGCAACGATATGATAGGGACATCTTATAGTAGTTCCAGGCAAATTGTTAGGCTCAGAAATCTTTATTTTATTTTCTTCAGGCATAGAGTATAGGTTACAATTCTTAAACACTCCCTATCTGAGTAAGACTTTTGCAACCAATGTCAACACAGATGAAGTATCCACAATAGCTAGTAGCAGTGTTTTAGGCTTTCAAATGTTTCCCCAATAGTAGATATCAGTAACATTAGATGCAAATTAAAGTTTACATGTAGCCTATAATATGTGTAGTCAGAAAACGCAAGGTTACAGCTAGTCGTTCTCCACGTGATACGGCTTGCCTCATTACTGTATCTCTATATGTAATTTTAAGAGCAACAATGCGTAGCAATTCTTCAAATGTGGCAGCATTCATCCTAATAAAGTTCTGATAACTGGAGGTATCTTAACTCAAGTTCCATAGCAAATGGTTATATATGTTTTTAAAATCACAATTCAGAATCCACTCACATGTTATACACATCTATTTTTCTCCTTCTCTTTTGCTCCTTTCTCAAAACGGCAACTAACAAAACAGCTAAAGAAGCCGGCAATCTATGTTTAGCTGCCATTTTTTAACAACCACACCTCTGAAACACCCATATCACACTCCCATATCTTCAAACTGGTGCCTTGTGTATGATGGTTATTGCTAACAACAATATTGTATGCAATTTTTGCTGGTAATACATTGCTTGGAATGCATTAAGTTAAGTTAATAAGTTAAACATAGAGAAAAATTGATAACAAAAATTAAACAAAATTACTTAATTCTCAATATACTACAGCAAATTAAACATGTGCTACAAATAACTAACATCAGCAAACAGCATGTACACATGAACAGCAAACACAAGTAAAGAGAAGAGGACAGCGTGAGACTAGAACACTCTTGATCTCAGGCCTGAAGTATGACTGGATAATAGCACTGGCTACAGTAACAAAGCAAGAAACAATGTAGCTTGTCATATAAAACTCATATGGTAGAAAAATGAAGATCTGCAGAAGGAAGCCTAAAGCTGCTATTAAATAACCTGTTCCATAGATGAGTAGCATGCTTCCAAATATTCCAAAGAGTCTCTTCTTCTTTGAGGCATACACACTCTCTCCTGTTATCACTGACTGAGCTTTGAAGTAGCTTTTAGTGAAACAAAAGGTCCAAAGAGAAGTGACAAATATTGTTCCAACAATAAGGAAGATTATAACAAGAATTACAACAAAGGCTGCAATGTCAACACCAACTAAACTACAAAAACCTAACTCATCAACATAACTGTAGTGTCCAATATCAAGGAATGGCCCAGTAGCTAATACAGCAGACAGTATCCATATAGCAATGGTGAGGGTCAGTGCTACCCAGGGTCTCATGAACCACTTGTGAAGATGTGGCTTGACAATAAAGAGAAACCGATCAAACGATATAGCAGCTAGTGTGAATGCTAATATAGAATTTCCAGACCATAGCATCCAGGAAGCAAAGTCACATGTCCCTCTCTTTTCCTCATCTGTACTACCAAAAATCCACTCACCAGCAGCTAATGCAATGATAGTGAAAGGAAGGTACAGTAGGATAAATACAAGATGTGCCAGTATGAGAGAAGTGAAGAATATTGTTGATGATTGTTTCCAGAACTTCCTTTGATAGAGTGTGATAGATAGTACCACAAAATTAGCTATCAGAGCTAGTATCATTGCAACAGTAAGAACTGCTGCTACTGCTGGAGCATTGAAATCACCAACAAAAGAAAAATTGCCTTCCATTGCTAACCGCATTATTAATTTTAAGCAACTTACATGTAGTTTCCAACCACACTATATATAGACAATAGTGCATGTCATTCTTTCTTTGCCAAAATCAATTTGTATCAAAATATGTGGAATGATGTTTAGGAGTGATCAAACACTAGCTAACACTTTGCAATTACTACAAATACAAAATGTCACAAGCCAATACATGTAAATGTATATATACATGTAGGACTACTTTTAACAGACTCACTGTCCATTACTCAATGGAACAAACACTGCCCGTCAACAAATTATAAAATAATAATGAAAGTCATAATAAATAAATAACTACTCACAAATTTACTACATCACACATCTGTATCCATGTAAAGTGTAGTACACTAATTAGTAGCTATTTCATTTGGCTATTGGTGTGGCATGAGAACACATGTTAATAACATGTAACAGCAGATGTTTACTCATGTACTAGTACATTATACATGCATATCATACCGCAAAATAACAAGTGGTTATACATGTAGCATTTAGCTATTTACCATACGGCATACTTGTACATGGACACATAATATTTACATGTAACTGTATTATCAATACTTACCCATTTTCCTAAAGAAAGCATACAGGACTCCCATGAGGTCCCCAAGGGTTAAATTATAATCAACAACCACACCCTCTATCTGATGAAACTCGGCCAGGTGAGTTGCGTCAAGTGTCTTGTTACGAAAAACACGATCAATTGAAAAATATTCGACAGGAGTGAACTCTTTCTACAAAATTTAACGGGTAAAGGATAAAAATTCATAAAGCTTGAGAAAAAATAAGTAAAATTAGTCACATGTCAAAGATATTCATCACTTTATTCCGACACAGTAGGTGATAAAAGTCATACCTGCTGTTATAATATAAAGTGGTTGCTATGGCTACTCATCGTTAGCTGATAAATCATGAAAATTAATATAATCAGCTTTTACTAGTAGCTCATCAAATCATTAATTATTCATGAGAATGAGCCACACCCACTTGTTGTCCAAGTTTGTAGAGCACTCTTGTGCTAACAGCAGTAGTGTGAGTCCGGAGAATGTTCTTCTGAGCTTCCTCTAACTTCCAGTCATATTGATAACTATATTATTAGGATAGAGGGAGGGATAGAGAAGAAAACATTAAACAGAAATGTAAATCATGAATGTAGTTAAATCAAACTCTATACGGTGCACAAGCTAAATTAATCTAACACACACATACATGTATACACATGCATGTACATGTGTAGCAGGTTATTAGGAGGGGAAAAAATTTGGCAAATTTCCTATACAATGTACAAGCATTTGATTTGCAAGAAAGGTCACATACATGCATTAATGAAGAAGAATGAATACCGTATAGCAGGAAATTTTGGAGGGAATTAAATTTGGTGAATTTGGCATTTTGATAGCCATTTGCCAAAATATAAGCCACCATTTTGAGCCATTATACGCATGCTCAATGACCTGTGGCCACTAATTTGCCAAATTAAAATTCGCCAATCAACAAAATTTAGCAATTTGCCAAATTTGAAGATGAAGAAGATGATAGTGAGAGTTTATGAATTTCTATTGAAGAATGTGAAGAGCAAGATCAACTTGATGTATTGGATAATCTTGAACACACCAGCTGCTTCACTTATATACTTCAGCTCTGCATTAAAGATGGAATTAATGCTTCAAGACAAGTCACAAATGCAATTGCTAAGGTAGCAAATATAGTGAATCATGTTAAAAAATCTATTAAAGCAACAGAGAAGCCGCAGCCTTTATTCAAAAAGACACTTATCTCATAGAATGAAACTAGATGGAACTCTCAGCTGAAAATGGTTCAAAGAGCAATTGAAGTTGATGCTAACGAAGTTGTGGAGAAAAGAGAATTCCATTTAAGTGCTCATTAAAAGAGTATACTACAAGAATTTACGCAGATTCTCCAACCATTTGAAGATGTAACTGACATTCTCCAAGGGCAAAAGTATGCCTCTATATGTTTGGTAATTCTAACCTATATTGGACTGAAAACAAATCTTGAGAAAGCTAAGGAAACAACAAGGCACTGTCAGGATCTTATTATAACACTTACCAGGTCTCTTGAAAAGAGACTAGGGCATGTTGTTACACATTCACTTTATTGTGTTTCAACCTTCCTTGATCCTCATTTCAAGCTCAAATGGTGTTCCTCAAAAGCACAGCGTATTGCAGTTAAATCAATGATATTTGAAGAACTTTTTATACTTTAACATCTTCAATTACTAGACTCTATTACTGAACTGACTGCAGTTGAAAGTACAGCCGAAACTACACTACCAGCACCAAAAAAAACAAGATTGATAAGCTATTTTAACAGAAACAGAAGAAGAACCAGCTGGTATAGAGGAAGAATATCAAGCTTATCTTAATAGCCATGTTCCTCGATTAGCTGAGAAGGCAGCATATTCCTTTGCCTTAACCTTTTGGAAGGAAAATGCAGATAAATTTCCCCAGCTTGCACAAGTAGCTAGTAAATATTTCACTGTGCCTGCAACCTCTGCTCCTGTTGAAAGAGTTTTAGCCAGGCAGGAAAATATTATCTGCAGACAGGTCTCGTTTATTACCAAAAAACTTTTAAAACCTTGTATTTTTAAAAGTTAATAAAAATCTATTGTAAAAGACATGTAATTGAGCTGTAATTGAGTGATTGTAATGATTACACTTTTGGTTACATGTGTCAATTAGAAATTGTAATTGTAATGATTACAGTAAATTCCATCAGTAATTTAGTTGCAATGATTACAATAGCTCATGTAATTGCAACAACACTGACATGTAATTGTGTAAATACAGTAGTTTGTAATCAAGTTATTGTGGTTGGAAATACAAATGTTCTTTATCAGTTCATGACATTCTGTAGCAATAAAAGTTACCGTAAATGTTCAAACCCGGGCTTTAATAAATGTCTGGTACTAATAATCTCCAAATATATTTATGCATATTCTACTAAATATAGGTACCATGGTCCTTAGAGTGTCCCAAATGGCCTAGCTTGTTAAGTTCAGTTCAAGAAACTTGGAGTCCCAATTACAAATTCCACTTTAATTTTTTACACAATTTTTTGTCCTGCAAAGAAATAAACGTCCAGGCTTTCATTTGAACATTTACAGTATGTATTGGAAGCCAGAGACAGTAACTGCAGTCATAGATTATGTCAGTTGTGGAGGTTTCATAAGTTGAGGAGTCATGTGCAACTGTGGCATATCTGCCTTCTTAACCTTCCTTGATGGGTTTGGGGAGCCATACAGACTTATCTTGCATTCTTGCTGACACCAGAGAGTGGCTTGTAAGGTTAATAATTAATAGCCAAAACCAGTTTATTTCACTGTGAGAACACCCGTTTACAACGAATATTAAGATCAAGTTATAAAAAGGTGAAAAAATTTTTCATATAAATAAATAGAGGTGACATACGTGTACAAACATACTTACTACTCTACTCAGACTAGTGGGCTTCGCCCAATCAACATACTACAGCATATTAAACATGTACTAGAAATAATTGACATCAGCAAACAGCATGTACACATGAACAGCAAACACAAGTAAAGAGAAGAGGACAGCGTGAGACTAGAACACTCTTGATATCAGGCCTGAAGTATGACTGGATAATAGGACCGGCTATTGTAACAAAAAAATGTAGTTTGTCACAATAAACTCATGTGGTAGAAAAATGAAGATCCGCAAAAGGAAGATTAAAGCTGTCAAAAAATAAAGTGTCCCATAAATGAGTAGCATGCTTCCAAATACTCCAAAGAGTCTCTTCTTCTTTGAGGCATACACACTCTCTCCTGCTATCACTGACTGAGCTTTGAAGTAGCTTCTAGTGAAACAAAAGGTCCAAAGAGAAGTGACGAATATTGTTCCAACAATAAGGAAGATTGAGACAAGAATTACAACAAAAGCTGGAATGTCAACACCAACTAGAGTACAATAACCTAATTCGTCATCATAGCTGTAGTGTCCAAAATCAAGGAATGGCAAGGTACCTAATACAGCAGACAGTATCCATATAGCAATGGTGAGGGTCAGTGCTACCCAGGGTCTCATGAACCGCTTGTGAAGATGTGGTTTGACAATAAAGAGAAACCGATCAAATGATATAGCAGCTAGTGTGAATGCTAAAACAAAACCTCCAGACCATTGCGTCCAGGCAGCAAAGTAACATGTAGCTGTCTTCTCCTCATCTGTACTACCAAAGATCCACTCACCAGCAGCTAATGCAATGATAGTGAAAGGAAGGTACAGTACATTCAATACAAGATGTGCCAGTATGAGAGAAGTGAAGAATATTGTTGATGATTGTTTCCAGGACTTCCTTTGATAGAGTGTGAGAGATAGTATCACACCATTAGCTATCAGAGCTAGTATCATCTCAACAGTAAGAACTGCTGCTACTGCTGGACCACTGAACTCACCAGTAAAAGTAACGTTGCCTTCCATTTCAGAGACAAGCAACCAAAATGGTCACAAATTCTCTTTGCAAAAGGATAAAAAGGAAGTAAGGACTGTATACAAGACTTATAGCAACAGCTATATCCTTTATAAAGGTACTAATAGCAGTAGACCAATCTCAAAATCACAATGAAAATGATATAAGGGAATAAGTTACACACACACACAGAGGAATTAATAACAAAAATAACAACAACATAACATAATACTCAATAAACTACAGCAAATCAAAGATGTACTATAATTGACATCAGCAAACAGCATGTACGCATGAACAGCAAACACAAGTAAAGAGAAGAGGACAGCGTGAGACTAGAACACTCTTGATCTCAGGCCTGAAGTATGACTGGATAATAGGACTGGCTATTGTAACAAAGCAAAAAACTATGTAGCCTGTCACATTAAACTCATATGGTAGAAAAATGAAGATTCGCAGAAGGAAGATTAAAGCTGCTATTAAATAAACTGTTCCATAGATGAGTAGCATGCTTCCAAATATTCCAATTAGTCTCTTCTTCTTTGAGGCATACACACTCTCTCCTGCTATCACTGACTGAGCTTTGAAGAACTTTCTAGTGAAACAAAAGGTCCACAGAGAAGTGACAATGATAGTTCCAACAACGAGGAAGATTATAACAAGAATTACAACAAAGGCTGCAATGTCAACACCAATTAGAGTACAATAACCTAACTCATCCCCATAGCTGTACTGTCCAATATCAAAGAATGGCAAGGTACCAAATACAGCAGACAGTATCCATATAGCAATGGTGAGGGTCAGTGCTACCCAGGGTCTCATGAACCGCTTGTGAAGATGTGGTTTGACAATAAAGAGAAACCGATCAAATGATATAGCAGCTAGTGTCATTGAGAAAACATCTACTATGGACCAGTAAAAGTAAGAAGCAAAGGTACATGTCCCTCTCTTCTCCTCATCTATACTACCAAAGATCTACTCACCAGCAGCTAATGCAATGATAGTGAAAGGAAGGTACAGTAGATTCAATACAAGATGTGCCAGTATGAGAGAAGTGAAGAATATTGTTGATGATTGTTTCCAGGACTTCCTTTGATAGAGTGTGATGGATAGTACCACACCATTAGCTATCAGAGCTAGTATCATCTCAACAGTAAGAACTGCTGCTACTGCTGGACCACTGAACTCACCAGTAAAAGTAAAGTTGCCTAGCTTCCATTTCAGAGACAAGCACTCAAAATTGTCCCGATATCTCTTTGCAAAAGTGTATAAAGCAAGTAAGGACTGTATACAGGGCTTAAAGCAACAGCTATGTAGCACTAGACCAATCTCAAAATAACAATCAAAATTATATAAGGGAATAAGTTTAAGACAAACAGAAAAACAACATTACATAATACTCAAAATACTACAGCAAATTAAACATGTACATGTACTATAATTGACATCAGCAAACAGCATGTACACATAAACAGCAAACACAAGTAAAGAGAAGAGGACAGCATGAGACTAGAACACTCTTGATCTCAGGCCTGAAGTATGACTGGATAATAGGACTGGCTATTGTTACAAGTGAAAATGTGACAGAGAGGGCCAGAAAAAATTGATTAGGTACAATGATGAAGAGCTGTAGAAGGAAAGATACAACACTCTGCAAGTAAAACAAACCATATACTATCAACATGCATCCAAATATTCCAATGAGTCTCTTCTTCTTTGAGGCATACACAATTAGTTTAAAATATAAAAAAGGAATAAGTAGCAAAGCATCAAAAAATAATTCAAAAGACATTATGTAAACAAAAGCAACACAAACAAGCTGAGAGGAGAGGACAATGAGAGAAACAAAAAGTCTTTATATCAGGCCTGAAGTATGACTGCACTACAGGATTAGCTACTGCAATGAAGACAAAGAACATATCCCCAATATAATCAGCTGATAAAGGAAGATCATAAAATATATAAAGAAAGTATTCAATAAGACCAGGTATGTAGCATATCCCATAAACTATTAACTTACAGGAAAATACTCCAAAGTGTTTCCTTGATGAATAGACACTCTCTCCTGATATCAGTGATTGGTCAGTAGTATAGCTACATGTAGCACACAGTGTCCACATTGAAGTCACTACTATCATTCAAATTATGATGAATGCTGCCACTG
>NW_003546447.1:105478-109606 GCF_000090795.2 Amphimedon queenslandica | reverse complement strand
TACAGGATTAGCTACTGCAATGAAGACAAAGAACATATCCCCAATATAATCAGCTGATAAAGGAAGATCATAAAATATATAAAGAAAGTATTCAATAAGACCAGGTATGTAGCATATCCCATAAACTATTAACTTACAGGAAAATACTCCAAAGTGTTTCCTTGATGAATAGACACTCTCTCCTGATATCAGTGATTGGTCAGTAGTATAGCTACATGTAGCACACAGTGTCCACATTGAAGTCACTACTATCATTCAAATTATGATGAATGCTGCCACTGTAAGAAGGTATACTTCATTCCAGCTCCATGAAATTATAGTGCAAGAATTAGGATCATACTCTCGTTTGAATGTAAAGAACGGAAGGATAGCAGACAATAACCAGATAGCAATGGTGAGGGTTAGTACTACCCAGGGTCTCATGAACCGCTTGTGAAGATGAGGTTTGACAATAAAGAGAAACCGGTCAAACGATATAGCAGCTAGTGTTATGGTGATAACAGCTATTATGTACCAGTATAAGTAAGAAACAAAGGCACATGTTGCTGTTTTCTCCTCATCTGTACTACCAAAGATCCACTCACCAGCAGCTAATGCAATGATAGTGAAAGGAAGGTACAGTAGATTTAATACAAGAGTAACAAGATGTGCCAGTATGAGAGAAGTGAAGAATATTGTTGATGGTTGTTTCCAGGACTTCCTTTGATAGAGTGTGATACACCATTAGCTATCAGAGCTAGTATCATCTCAACAGTAAGAACTGCTGCTACTGCTGGAGTGTTGAAAAGACCAGTATAAGAAAAATTGCCCTCCATTGCTAATTGCAAATTTAATTTTAAGGAACTTACATGTAGTTTAAAACCACACTTCATATAGACAATAGTGCACATCATTCATTCTTTGCCAAAATCAATTTGTATGCTTAATGGACCACTACATGTAAATTAATGACTACAAAATTAGTAAACTAATTAGTAACTATAATGTATATTCGTGGCATGAGAACATACATTAATAACATGTAACAGCAGATTATTACCCATGTACATGTATATATCATACCACATTTCAATTGACAAATCAGGACGCTCAACAAGTGGTTACTAACATATCATACGACACACATGTACATGTACATTTACATGTAAATGTATTATCAATACTTACCCATTTTACTAAAGAAAGCATACAGGACTCCCATGAGGTCCCCAAGGGTTAAATTATAATCAGCGACCACACCCTTTATCTGATGGAACTCGGCCAGGTGAGTTGCATCAAGTGTCTCGTTACAAAAATACGATCAATTGAAAAATATTTGACAGGAATGAACTCATTCTAAAAAATTAAAAGGGTAAAGGATAAAAATTATACAGCAAGAAAAAAAATAAGTGAAATTAGTCACATGTCAAGAAAAATATTTGTCACTTTATTTCAACATAGTAGGTGATAAAAGTCACACCTGCTGTTATAATATAAAATGGTTGATTTTGGGTGATGGTAATTTTCATATAGCAATGTGGCATACTAAATTTAGAATTGCTAATATTTCCTTTTTCCCTAATAATATATTGGGATAAATAGGCAGCACATGAAATTTTCCAACACCTAAATTTTCTATTCTGTATTTTATAACCACTGAAAGTAACCAGATTTACGGTATATCAAACTACATATATATATACAGTACACAAGCATACACTTGTACATACATGTATGTGTGTAGCAGGTTATTTTGGAGGGACAAAAGTTTGGCAAATTTCTAAAATGGACTAAGATGGACACCTATGGGCCAGCCAACACTGTCCTTTAAATATTATTAAAAATCAACACAAACAAGAACATAAAAATAAAAAAACAAGATTGAGTAGGATTCTAGAGCAAATTTGTAAAAAAAGTAATGGAAACAAGAACGAGTAGGATTCCGAACGACCAACAAAAATATGAAATGAAAATCCTACTTTTATAACACAAAATCTATTCTACATTGCACTTTTAATGCTATTATTTAAGAATTATGGATCACCCTGCAATGTCTCAGTTATGGTATATGCCCATGTACAATAATTGGCCACCATGTTTTACATCAAGCAGCATGTGTTTTCTGTGTCCTGGAGATCCTAGTCACTACACTTTGAAGAAAGCCCACCTAGGAAGTATAGTGCAATACTTTTGTTGTAAGAGCCTGCTTTCCTTTTTGGGCTGCAACGGAGACTCAAAAGCTTATCAATCTGGCTCTCCCAGACTTCTTAAGTCTTCAAAATATCTTGCTATAGTAAAGAACAGTTGATACAAAGAATCTCATCATACTGAGTTGAGAAAAACAAAATTTTTTGGCAAAAATGCTCTACTTTGCACATCAGCCATTGGAACTATGCATAACTTTGACGTAACACATGGCGGATGAAAACCTGTTCGGTATTATTTCTTTGTATATAGAATAGATATACGGTATCACAAACTAATTCTCGCTCAAAGGGGTCTATACCTGTAGCCAGAAAATGCAAGGTCATAATTAGTCGTCCTCCAGGTGATATGGCTTGACTCATTACTGAATCTCTATATGTAATTTTGGGAGTGACAACACATAGCAGCTCTTCAAATGTGGCAGCATTCATCCTAATGAAGCTCTAATAGCTGGAGGCATCCATTAGCTCAAGTTCCTTAGCAAATGTTTATATGCGTCTTGAACATCACGATTCAGAATCCACTTGCGTGTCCATACTACACATCTGTTTTTCTTCTTCAGTTCTCTTTTGCATCTTTCTCAAAACTGTAACTAACAAAACAGCTGAAGCAGCCAGTAATCTACTTTTAGCTGCCATTTTTTAACAAACACACCACTGAAACACCCATATCACACACCAATATCTATACATTACCTTCAAACTGGTGCCTTGTGTATAGAGCTGTTGCACGGATGTAATCAATGGGGTAGGCGGAGCTTCCTGTCAGCCATCTTGAGTGGCAAGAATGTACACACAATGAATGGAGAAATGGAAACAAACTGCGATTTTTCATCAAAGAGATATCATACTTCGCTGCAGAATATTATAGAGACTTCTTTACTCAATATCTTCATCTCCTACTTTGCATTAGCCTGGAATGTCAACTGCAGAATTTATTCAAATTTTTTCTCCATTCCCCCATTCATTCTTGGCCTTCTTGCCACCCAACATGGCGGACAATTTAGCTCAATTTTAGCCACACCCTGACGTTGATTAGTTCCGTGCAACAGCTCTATGATGGTTATTGCTCACAGCAATATTGTATGTAATTTTTGCTGGCAATACATTGCTTGCAACGCATTAAGAGTTACACACAAAAAAATTAATAACAAAATTAAACAAAAGTAGATACATACTCCACACTCTACAGCAAATTATATATGTACTATAAATGATTAACATCAGCAAACAGCATGTATACATGAACAGCAAACACAAGTAAAGAGAAGAGGACAGCGTGAGACTAGAACACTCTTAATCTCAGGCCTGAAGTATGACTGGATAATAGAACTGGCTATTGTAACAAAGAAAAAAACAATGCGGCTTATAATAAAAAACTCATATGGTAAAAAAATGAAGATCCGTAGAAGGAAGCCTAAAGCTGCTACTAAATAACCTGTTCCATGGATGATTAACATGCTTCCAAATATTCCAAAGAGTCTCTTCTTCTTTGAGGCATACACACTCTCTCCTGCTATCACTGACTGAGCTTTGAAGTAGCTTCTAGTGAAACAAAAGGTCCAAAGAGAAGTGATGAATATTGTTCCAACAACAAGGAAGATTGTAACAAGAATTACAACAAAGGCTGCAAGGTCAACACCAATTAGAGTACAATAACCTAATTCATCACTATAGCTGTAGTGTCCAATATCGATGAATGGCCCAGCACCTATCACAGCAGATAGTATCCATATAGCAATGGTGAGGGTCAGTGCTACCCAGGGTCTCATGAACCGCTTGTGAAGATGTGGTTTGACAATAAAGAGAAACCGATCAAATGATATAGCAGCTAGTGTGACTGATAATACACATAATACAGACCAGAGCATCCAGGCAGCAAAGGTACATGTCCCTCTCTTCTCCTCATTTGTACTACCAAAGATCCACTCACCAGCAGTTAATG
>NW_003546447.1:98700-105468 GCF_000090795.2 Amphimedon queenslandica | reverse complement strand
ATAATACAGACCAGAGCATCCAGGCAGCAAAGGTACATGTCCCTCTCTTCTCCTCATTTGTACTACCAAAGATCCACTCACCAGCAGTTAATGCAATGATAGTGAAAGGAAGGTTTAGTAGATTCAATACAATATGTGCCAGTATGAGAGAAGTGAAAAATATTGTTGATGATTGTTTCCAGGACTTCCTTTGATAGACTGTGATAGATAGTACCACACCATTAGCTATCAGACCTAATATCATCTCAACAGTAAGAACTGCTGCTACTGCTGGACCACTGAACTCACCAGTAAAAGTAAAGTTGCTTTCCACCATTGCTGCTTCTGTTCACTAACTAAAACACTGCACAATGAACAGTGTTTTTATAGTTTGTGTTACTGTAGTAAGATATTATCTTAATTCTATTAGAAAATACTTGTATTACTTCTTTCCCAAAATAGAAACACATCCCTACCAGTATACACCGATACAAAGGAATAGCCAGCACATACCAACAGGCACCAACACGTACCAGCACATACCAACACGTACCAACGATGTCCCATAAGGAAATAGTAGCAAGGTTTCATGCACATACACACATGCACTCTGTGAACCTTGACAATAGATAATACAATAAGAGAATTAATCAAAGCCTATGTAATGTGATGTCTTTATTTGGTTATGAAAAGCCTCACAGCAACAAGAATACAGGAAAAGGAATCAGAAGTGTTGTATGACTCCAAGTATTACTATTCAAACGATTTCATTTAACTATTTTAGAGTGCATTACCTAGATAACTTAACAATTGTGTAGCAACAACAAGAAATAAAGACATGTAGAAGGAGTAATAAAAGTGGAGGAGGTTTGAAGATAGTCACATTTAGTCTGTAAAAGAAAATCTCATATTGGTCAGCAAGATTAGCTCATGTTTTAAGAGGAACAAGTAATGTCAATAAAGGGTTAGGGTCCTTGGATCAATAATGCTCAACTAAGGAAAGATCAGGAGATATCAATGACAGAGCTAAAAGGGAGAGGAAGGCTCTTATTGATGTAGGACTCATTCCATGAATGAAGCTACAAAACATTAATTTGTTTAACCATGTATGTGTAAGCAGCAGTTAGGAACAAGTAATATAATTATTGACATTAATTTGAAGATAACGACACATACTACTAAAGTACATACCTAGCACTGGTCACTAATGAAAAGCACTTAAAGTGCAGACCCTAGCCACAAGCAATATTACATAAACTTAAGCAGTAGTACTGCAGACTACAGTACATTTAATTTTACTGATCATGATCATTGATGAAAGGTGTGGCTAGTATTAATCAAATTGCAAAGGTGTGGTTTCAAATGCCAAAATGGCTACACATGCAGAGTTAGGCCTTCAAAAGCTTGAGGTTTTCTAAGTTTTAAAAGCTCTTTTGACACATCTAACAGGCGCTACTAGTTGCTTGCAGACTTCTTTCTACTTCAAGGCAGTTTCAGGATACTGGCTGCCTTCTCTACTGAGATTCAAGAGATATCATACATACCAAAGAAAGAGAAGTAAGAAAATCCCCACATAAGTTTGAAGTTTTATGCTATTACCCTTCTTATGATGCTACAACAAATTCTGCCACTGCCATAACAAAAAAATTAACTGTCAGAGTACTCTTTGCTTCGAGTTTGCCAGCTTTTGCTGCCTTACAAAACTGTAAAAAGATCACGGAAGCAAAGAAAACGAGCTCATTTAAGCTGAAAAGGAAGTTTTGAGTCTCTGGAGATTTTATCCTGAGAGCAGGAGCAGCTTGATTCAGAAAACTTTGCTAACACACAGACAGTACGACTCATATACCCTTGCTTATACGACTCATATACCCTTGCTTATACGACTCATATACCCTTGCCTATACGCCTACACGTGGCAAGGGTAACGAGTGCACTATAGCACATGCCCTCGCCACAACCAGTGAAGTGTAACACAACAAAAGTGAAACAGTAATGGTTTTTTTTTCAAGAAAAATTGGAAAGAATGTTGCTGACTTTCTGTCAGCCACCTTGCTGCTGCAGCAATTAATGGTGTGGCTGGAATGAAAGGTGTGGCTCAGCTCAATCAAATTGCAAAATACCATATGCACCGCTCAGTTTAGTAAAATGGTGCCATGTGGCCTTACTGTGGACAGAAAGCTTTAGTTTTTCTAGGCATGCACACAGTTTTACACAGATTTGTTAGGCTCTACTTGTTTCATGCAACTACTATATCCAGTTTCTTCAGTTTCGAGGCAGTAGCCACCTTCTCAGAGAGGAGCCGCTATGCTACAATATGGCTGGTAAGTCACACTTAAGCTGTCATATCTCACAAACGAAAGAAAGTCAAGCAATTCCACACATACTTTTTGTTTTCCATGTTTTCCTTTACCTGTTGTTGCCTTCAAAGGTACCATAGCTTCAACTATGCAAAAGTTACTCGTAAACTTTTCTGTTCTTAAACGCTGCCGACTTTTGCCACCTTGGAAAAGAACAAAAGATTTTATTATAGAAAAAGAACAACTTTTTCTGTACCTAATTGGCAAAAGAAATGCTCTGAAGAGCTTGACTAAAAAGTAGCATCAGCCAAAAAATCATCCATGATTGAAATTTTTGCTAACACACACACACACACACACACACACACTGACAGCACGAGTGCAGTACCCTCGCCTATACACCTATGGCGTGGGCGAGGGCAATAACCTAACTCATATCCAATATCAAAGAATGGCAAGGTACCTAATACAGCAGACAGTATCCATATAGCAATGGTGAGGGTCAGTGCTACCCAGGGTCTCTTGAACCACTTGTGAAGATGTGGTTTGACGATAAAGAGAAACCAATCAAATGATATAGCAGCTAGTGTCATTGAGATAACATCTGCTATGTACCAGTATAAGTAAGAAACAAAGGTACATGCCCCTCTCTTCTTCTCAGAGTAAAAGTGAAGCAGCTCAGACACATGTATACATTAAAGCCAGGAATGATAGCTTTGTCACACACATAACTCTGTCTATACACAAGTACATGTACATATAGATACACTATGGGTCCTTTCATTCCATTACATAATACACTGTATATATCCTTATGACTATACACTCTTACCCACAGCTTTAATACTTTAAGTTTGACTGAAGTACAAAGTACATACTAAAATATTATGTACTTATTATGTAATATGTAATAAGTACTAGGCGAATGTAAAACATTCAAGGGGTGAGCACAAGCAAGCATGGCAATATACCGTACAGAAGGAAATTTAGGAGGGACTAAATTTGGCGAATTGCTAAAATTTGGTGATTGGTGAATTATGATTTGGCAAATTTGTGGCCATGTGCCATTGAGCATGCGCATAATGGCTCAAAATGGCAGATGTTTATTTTGGCGAATGGCTATCAAAATGACAAATCCACCAAAATTTAACTACCTCCAAAATTTCCTTCCATACAGTACTATGTTTAAATGTCACAAAGACTAATGTTGCACGATGTTGATACCGTAAGCGTCTTAATTTTCGAAGTTTATTAAATTTCGTTTATTTGTGCTCACCTTAAATCCACAAATTTTAAACCACCTCTAATGCCAATTCTATTGTATGTAGACTGTGGCCAGGACACAAAAATTAGCTCACACAAATATTAACTTTTGAGCACATTTCATTGAAAACACAAAACCTTAAACACGTGAAAATTTTAACATACACGGTACAAATGCAGAGCAGCCCAGAACTTGCAACTTGCATGCATGAAAGGAAATTTATAGCTTGCTCTTCTAGATTCTTAGCTTTATAGCAAGGCTTCAAAAGTTGTGGCACCCATTTCAAAGTGGGGGGTATCCTACTTAGTAATGCTACCACGTTACACAAGAATCTCAGCTGTACATACAGTAATTTAACTGTATAGCTAAGCATAGTCTCTTTTCTCTGATGAGCCATTTAAACTATACTGATTAGGAGATATATTTCATGGGGATTTAATTTCACTAATTTCACGGTTCTGAAATTCATAAAAATTTTCATCTATAAAATTTTTTAATACTAATAATGGTCAGTAGAAGAAAATGCAAAAATTTTTCTCGTGAATACATTGAAAGGCAATTTTTATGAAATATTTTCCCCGGGAAATATACCCCCTATACGGTATTTAAGCTTTATATTCTGTCATTCAATCATGAAGAATAAGACCTTGAAGATTTATATCTGCTTTCTTAACTTCTCTCTACTGGTGAAGTGTCTAGACAATAGTTTAGTCTTATTTGGCTACAAGTAAGATTTGCTCCCGTTTCATAACCTTGATACCCACCATTATATTTAACACACATCAATGAAAATATTTCATTAGAATGCTACTGCATTAGATCATTGCTTTATAAATAGATAGTAGTGCACACATGGGCGTGACCAGAATAGGCATGACTAGAGATGCACGTACACAGAAGGCAGAGTAAGTGAGGGGCTTTCACCTTAGTGGGGCTTGCTCATGCTCACCCCAAATATAATGACGTTAATATGTAGTGTCTCTACATATTATAATATGTAGCATTTATACTTAATAAAGGTACTAATAGCACTAGATCAATCTCAAAATAACAATGAAAATGATACAAGGGAATAAGTTACACACAAGCAGAAATTAATAAAACAAATAACAACAACATACATAATACTCAATATACAATGTACATGTACTACATCAAATTATATTGAAAACAATTGACATCATCAAACAGCATGTACACATGAACAGCAAACACAAGTAAAGAGAAGAGGACAGCGTGAGACTAGAACACTCTTGATCTCAGGCCTGAAGTATGACTGGATAATAGGACTGGCTATTGTAACAAAGCAATCAATAATGTAGCTGGTCACATAATATTCAGATGGTAGAAAAATGAAGAGCTGCAGAAGGAAGGCTAAAGCTACAAATAAATAAGATGTCCCATAGATGAGTAGCATGCTTCCAAATATTCCAAAGAGTCTCTTCTTTTTTGAGGTATACGTACTCTCTCCTGCTATCACTGACTGATCCTTGAAGAAGCTTCTAGTAAAACAAAAGGTCCAAAAAGAAGTGAAAAATATTGTTCCAACAACGAGGAAGATTATAACAAGAATTACAGCAAAGAAAGCAATGTCAATATCAAATACAATACAATAACCTAATTCATCATCATAGCCGTAGTGTCCAATACCAATGAATGGCAAGGAACTAAATACAGCAGACAGTATCCATATAGCAATGGTGAGGGTCAGTGCTACCCAGGGTCTCATGAACCGCTTGTAAAGATGTGGTTTGACAATAAAGAGAAACCGATCAAATGATATAGCAGCTAGTGTCATTGAGATAACAGGAGCTCCAAACCAAAGTATAAAGGCAGCAAAAATACATGTCCCTCTCTTCTCCTCATCTGTGCTACCAAAGATCCACTCACCAGCAGCTAATGCAATGATAGTGAAAGGAAGGTGTAGTAGATTCAATACAAGATGTGCCAGTATGAGAGAAGTAAAGAATATTGTTGACGATTGCTTCCAGGACTTCCTTTGATAGAGTGTGATAGATAGTACCACACCATTAGCTATCAGACCTAATATCATCTCAACAGTAAGAACTGCTGCTACTGCTGGACCATTGAACTCACCAGTAAAAGTAAAGTTGCCTTCCATTTAAGAGAAAAGCACTCAAAATTGTCACTAATTCTTTTTGCAAAAGTGTATAAAGCGAGTAAGGACCATATGCTATATTCATAGCTTTTACAGCTATGTAAGTCATTTATCTTAAAATAACAAGGAAAATGATATAAGTGAATACGTTATACACAACACAGCAAAAAATAAACAAAAGTACATAATACTTAATATGCTACAGTAAATGATATGTTAGTCTTGCCTGGCCAGCCCCTTCCCCTAAAGGAAGGGGCTGGCCCTACGAGACTAATGATACGTGTACTATAAATAATTGACATCAGCAAACAGCATGTACACATGAACAGCAAACACAAGTAAAGAGAAGAGGACAGCTTGAGACTAGAACACTCTTGATCTCAGGCCTAAAGTATGACTGGATAATAGGACTGGCTATTGCAACAAAGAAATAAACAGTGTAGCTTGTCACATAAAATTCATATGGTAGAAAAATGAAGATCAGCAGAAAAAAGCCTAAAGCTGCCAATAAATAAACTGACCCATAGATGAGTAGCATGCTTCCAAATACTCCAATGAGTATCTTCTTTTTTGAGGCATACACACTCTCTCCTGCTATCACTGACTGAGCTTTGAAGTAGCTTCTAGTGACACAAAAGGTCCAAAAAGAAATGAAAAATATTGTTCCAACAATGAGAAAGACTTTAACAAGAATTACAGCAAAGGCTGCAATGTCAACACCAATTATAAAAAGTAAATAATAAACATTATAAATGGAAAATAGTAGGACTGAATTGTTAAAAAAGTAAGAAAACAAGTGGGTAGTTGCGAACTGGTGGGATAAAAAATCCGACACCTCTGCATGAAGCTATAATCCAAAGCACTGTAATACTCCACACGGGCTGCTACATCATAGCACTATGCAACCTTTATCTGTATCATGCAATGATGTAGGATTTTTTACCACATTTTTCACAATTCAATCCTACTACCGTATAGCGGAAAATTTTCGTGGCCCAAAATTTTCGTGGATCCGTCCAAAAATCAATTTCGTGGGTTTAATTTTCGTGGTTTTCTACAATTCGGCCATCTTAAACTGTATAAAATTGATTTTCGCAGATTTTATTTTC
>NW_003546447.1:89058-98690 GCF_000090795.2 Amphimedon queenslandica | reverse complement strand
TTTCGTGGTTTTCTACAATTCGGCCATCTTAAACTGTATAAAATTGATTTTCGCAGATTTTATTTTCGTGGATTTTGAAAAAAACGCGAAATCCACGAAAATTTTGGGCCACGAAAATTTTCCGCTATACGGTATTTTCCATTTTTAATGTTTTTTATTTACTTGTTTTTCTTCTTTTTCCTTCTTCCTATTTGAAACCACATTTGTGGTCCTTGACCCAAGCACAAAGGACTGATGTAAAAGCCAATTTGAGCGGTTCTTTGGCTTAAAAGATTATTGTGGTGATAGAAGATAAAAAAGAAGAAAAATTCTGAAGAATTTTGCAAAAAATTTGAAGTTGGGCCTGTTCTCCAAAAAAGCTCCTCATACATTACAGTCCACTTTAAAGGTACTAGGAGAATCGCTAAATGAAGGAGAGCTTATCTAAGATAAGATTGTGAAACGTAAGATAAACGAGTTATGTGTTTCAAAATCATGAAAACGGCCGCCATCTTGAAAAATTAACCTCAATCCTACACATAGGCTATAGCCTATATAATACAATAACCTAATTCATCAACATAGCTGTAGTGTCCAATATCAATGAATGGCCTGATGCCTAATACAGCAGACAGTATCCATATAGCAATGGTGAGGGTCAGTGCTACCCAGGGTCTCATGAACCACTTGCATGTGAAGATGTGGTTTGACCATAAAGAGAAACCGCTCAAATAAAATAGCAGCTAGTGTCATTGATAATACAGAAGATTCAGACCAGAGCATCCAGGCAGCAAAGTCACATGCCCCTCTCTTCTCCTCATCTGTACTACCAAAGATCCACTCACCAGCAGCTAATGCAATGATATTAAAAGGAAGGTACAGTAGATTTAATACAAGATGTGCCAGTTGAGAGAAGTGAAAAATATTGTTGATGATTGTTTCCAGGACTTCCTTTGATAGATTGTGATAGATAGTACCACACCATTAGCTATCAGAGCTAGTATCATCTCAACAGTAAGAACTGCTGCTACTGCTGGACCACTGAGCTCACCAGTAAAAGTAAAGCTGCCTTCCATTGCTAACCACATTATTAATTTTAAGGAACTTACATGTAGTTTCCAACCACACTTTATATAGACAATAGTGCATGTCATTCATTCTTTAACAAAATCAATTTGCACGGTATACTTAACTTAATGGACCATTACATGTAAATTAATAACTACCAAATTAGTAAACTAATTAGTAACTACATGTATCTTTGTGGTGTGAGAACACAATTAATAACATGCAACAGCAGATTGCTACCCATGTACATGTACGTGTACGTATATCATACCACATTTCAATTGACCAATCAGAACGCTCAACAAGTGGTTATCATACAGCATACATGTATATATATATATATATGGACATGTACATGGACACATAGTATTTACATGTAACTGTATTGTCAATACTTACCCATTTTACTAAAGAAAGCATACAGGACTCCCATGAGGTCCCCGAGGGTTAAATTATAATCAGCGACCACACTCTCTATCTGATGGAACTCGGCCATGTGAGTGCGTCAAGTGTCTCATTACAAAAAACACGATCAATATTTGACAGGAGTGAACTCATTCTATAAAATTAAACGGGTAAAGGATAAAAATCTATAAAGCTCAAAAAATTGGTAAAATTAGTCAAATGTCGAAAACAAAACATTTGTCACTTTAGTCCGACACAGTAGGTGATAAAAGTCACACCTGCTGTTATAATATAAAGTGGTTAATATTGCTACTCATCATTAGCTGATGAATCATAAAAATTAATATAATCAGCATTTACTATTAGCTCATCAAGTCATTAATTATTCATGTGAATGAGCCACACCCACTTGTTGTCCAAGATTGTAGAGCATTCTTGTGCTAACAGCAGTAGTGTGAGTCCGGAGAATGTTCTTCTGAGCTTCCAGTCATATTGATAACTATTATTAGGATAGAGGGAGGGATAGAGAAGAAATAATCAATAAAAATAAACCTAACTGAAATGAAAATGTAAATGTAGTTACTGTAAATCTGGTGATGGTAATTTTCGCTATTAATATATTGGACTAAATAGGCAGCATATAAAATTTTCCAACACCTAAATTTTCCATTTTATAGCCATTGAAAATAACAAGATTTACAGTAATCAAACTACATATGTATATACAGTACACAAGCATACACCTGTACATGTATGTGTGTAGCAGGTTATTTTGGAGGAACAAAAATTTGCCAAATTTCTAAGATGGACTAAAATGGGCCAGCCAACACTGTACTTTAAAATCAGCACAAACAAGAACATAAAAATTAAAAAAAACAAGATTGAGTAGGATTCTAGAACAAGTTTGTAAAAAAGTAATGGAAACAAGAACGAGTAGGATTCCGAACGACCAACGACAATATGAAATGAAAACCCTACTCTCGAGACACAAATTCTATTCTACATTGTACTTTTAATGCTATTATTTAAGAATTATGGATCACCCTGCAAATGTCTTAGTTACGGTATACGCCCATGTACAATAATTGGCCGCCATGTTTTACATCAAGCAGCAAGTGTTTTCTGTGTCCTGGAGATCCTAGTCACTACACTTTGAAGAAAGCCCACCTAGGAAGTATAGTGCAATACTTTTGTTGTACGAGCCTGCTTTCCTCTTTGGGCTGTAACAGACTTTTTAAGTCTTCAAAATATCTTGATATAGTAAAGAACAGTTGATAGGAAGCCTCTCATTGTCCTGAGTTGAGCACAAAAATACTTTTTCGGCAAAGAAGCTCTACTTTGCACATTAGCCATTAGCAGGGGCGGATCTAGGGGGGGTTTGTGGGGTTGCACCCCCCCCAAAACATTCTAACTCAAAAAATTTTTAATGTTTTTATTGTTGCAACAGTGGTGAAAGTGCTAACCACCTAGTTTATATAGCAACATTACTGTGGTTAATGAATATAATTAACAAAGAATGAGCTCTAAAAATGGTAGAAAAGTTTATTTTCCCGTGATTTTAACCACAAAATAGCGCCGAAAAGGGGCTTGGCCAAAATTTCGGCGCACTTCGCGCGCCATTTTTTTCTCAACCCCTCCATTTGCAAAATCCTGGATCCGCCCCTGATTAGAACTATGCATAATTTTGACCTAAAACATGGCGGATGAAAACCCATTCTGTATTATTTCGTTGTATATAGAATAAATATACAGTATCACAAACTAATTCTCGCTCAAAGGGGTCTATACCTGTAGCCAGAAAATGCAAGGTTATAGCTAGTTGTTCTCCAGGTGATATGGCTTGCCTCATTACTGAATTTCTATATGTAATTTTGGGAGCAACAATACGTAGTAGTTCTTCAAATGTGGCAGCATTCATCCCAATAAAGCTCTGATAACTGGAGGCATCCATTAGCTCAAGTTCCTTAGCAAATGTTTATATGTGTCTTGGACATCACAATTCAGAATCCACTTGCGTGTCCATACTACACATCTGTTTTTTTTCTTTCTCTTTTGCTTCTTTCTCAAAACTGCAACTAACAAAACAGCTGAAGCAGCCAGTAATCTACTTTTAGCTGCCATGTTTTACCAAACACACCTCTGACACACCCATATCACACACCAATATCTATACATTACCTTCAAACTGGTGCCTTGTGTATGATGGTTATTGCTCACAGCAATATTGTATGTAATTTTTGCTGGCAATACATTGCTTGCAAAACATTAAGTTAAGTTAATAAGTTACACACAGATAAAAATTAATAACAAAAATTAAACAAAAGTAGATACATACTCCACACTCTACAGCAAATTAAACATGTACTATAAATAATTAACATCAGCAAACAGCATGTATACATGAACAGCAAACACAAGTAAAGAGAAGAGGACAGCGTGAGACTAGAACACTCTTGATCTCAGGCCTGAAGTATGACTGGATAATAGGACTGGCTATTGTAACAAAGGAAAAAACAATGCGGTTTGTAATAAAAAACTCATATGATAGAAAAATGAAGATCCGTAAAAGGAAGCCTAAAGCTACTACTAAATAACCTGTTCCATAGATGAGTAGCATGCTTCCAAATATTCCAAAAAGTCTCTTCTTCTTTGAGGCATACACACTCTCTCCTGCTATCACTGACTGAGCTTTGAAGGTGAAACAAAAAGTCCAAAGAGAAGTGATGAATATTGTTCCAACAACGAGGAAGATTATAACAAGAATTATAAAAATGGCTGCAAGGTCAACACCAATTAGAGTACAATAACCTAACTCAGCACTATAGCTGTAGTGTCCAATGTCAATGAACGGCCCAGTACTTAATACAGCAGACAGTATCCATATAGCAATGTTGAGGGTCAGTGCTACCCAGGGTCTCATGAACCGCTTGTGAAGATGTGGTTTGACAATAAAGAGAAACCGATCAAATGATATAGCAGCTAGTGTGAATGATAATACACATAATACAGACCAGAGCATCCAGGCAGCAAAGGTACATGTTCCTGTCTTCTCCTCATCTGTACTACCAAAGATCCACTCACCAGCAGCTAATGGAATCATAGTGAAAGGAAGGTTTAGTAGATTTAATACAAGATGTGCCAGTATGAGAGAAGTGAAGAATATTGTTGATGATTGTTTTAAGGACTTCCACTGATAGAGTGTGATAGATAGTACCACACCATTAGCTATCAGAGCTAGTATCATCTCAACAGTAAGAACTGCTGCTACTGCTGGACCACTGAACTCACCAGTAAAAGTAAAGTTGCCTTCCATTGCTAACCACATTGTTAATTTTAAGGAACTTACATGTAGTTTCCCATCACACTTTATATAGACAATAGTGTACATTATTCATTCTTTGCCAAAATCAATTTGTATACTTAATGGACCATTATATGTAAATTAATGACTACCAAATTAGTAAACTAATTAGTAACTATCTTCATGGTGTGAGATCACACCTTAATAACATGCAAAAGTAGATTGTTACCCATGTACATGTACATGTATGTATATCATGCCGCATTTCAATTGACAAATCAGAACACTCAACAGGTGGTTATCATGCAGTATACATGTACATTGTAGATGCACATGTAGTATTTACATGTAATTGTATTATCAATACTTACCCATTTTACTAAAGAAAGCATACAGAACTCCCATATTGATAACTATTATTAGGATAGAGGGAGGGATAGAGAAGAAAAAAACAATAAAAAGAAACTTATCATAAATGTAAATCATAATAGTTAAACCAAACGATATAGTGCACAAGCTACATGTAAATTATTCTAAACACACATATATATGTACACATGTACATGTGTAGCACGATATTTTAGAGGGGAAGAAATTTGGCAAATTACATATATTCTATTACCAAGAATAGCCACATACATGCATCACTGAAGGTGTGTATCAATGAAAGATCACACTACAGGAAAATGCACACACAAACAGTTCCTACCCTATTGATCCATGTCCTCCTGTCTGGTGCATGGTCTTCACTCTCTCTAAATATTCGGTAGGGAAATCATAAGTAAACTAAGTATCTAGAAATGATTTTGTAATTAAGGGAACATTAAACAAAAAATTATTTCTGCTTTACCTTTTAAAAAGAATGTGTCATGAGCATCACGGGCAGGGTGCTGCTGAGGCTGAAAAAGAGCATCAAAATTCCAAAAGGAGCTCTCAATGAAATTATCTGTAAGCATTTTACAAAATCTAAAAATGAAACATACCATTCCATCATCTATACATAGTAACAAATAACAAATAAGTACCAGTAATGATGCATGTACATATACATTAGTGCAAGTAACCCCCCCCCCCAATAGTAAGTAGAAAGCTTGGGCTGATTCTGATAACAACAAAGCTAGCAAATTTCTGAAAATCTATCAACTATAGTCCATAATTTTTTAAAAAACACTCTGAAGTGTCTCCTCCATGAAAACACACTCCCTCCTGATATCAGTGATCAATCAATAGTATAGCTACATGTAGCACACAGTGTCCACATTGAGGTCACTACCATTATTGAAATTATGATGAACGCTACTACTATAAAAAGGTATGCTTCGTTCCAGCTCCATGAGATTAAAGTGCACAAATTAGAACTATACTCTTGTTTTAATGTAAAGAAAGGAAGGATAGCAGACAGTATCCATATAGCAATGGTGAGGGTCAGTGCTACCCAGGGTTTCATGAACCGCTTGTGAAGATGTGTTTTGACAATAAAGAGAAACTGATCAAATGATATAGCAGCTAGTGTCATGGTGATTACAGCTACAACGTACCAGTATAAGTAAAAAACAAAGGTACATGTCCCTGTCTTCTCCTTATCTGTAATACCAAAAATCCACTCACCAGCAGCTAATGCAATGATAGTAAAAGGAAGGTACAGTAGATTCAATACAAGATGTGCCAGTATGAGAGAAGTGAAGAATATTGTTGATGGTTGTTTCTAGGACTTCCACTGATAGAGTGTGATAGATAGTACCACACCATTAGCTATCAGAGCTAGTATCATCTCAACAATAAGAACTGCTGCTACTGCTGGATCACTGAACTCACCAGTAAAAGTAAAGTTGCCTTCCATTTTAGAGAAGAGCACCCAAAATTGTTACAAATTCTCTTAACAAAATTATATAAAGCAAGTAAGGACTATAAACAAGACTTATAGTAACAGCTATATCCTTTATAAAGGTACTAATAGCAGTAGATCAAATCTAAATAACAATGAAAATGATACAAGGGAATAAGTTATACACACACCGAGAAGTTATTAACATATAACAACAACATTACATAATACTCAACATACAATGTACATGTACTACATCAAATTATATTGTAAATAATTGACATCAGCAAACAGCATGTACACATGAACAGCAAACACAAGTAAAGAGAAGAGGACAGCGTGAGACTAGAACACTCTTGATCTCAGGCCTGAAGTATGACTGGATAATAGGACTGGCTACAGTAATAAAAAAATAAACAATGTAGGCTGTTACAAAAAATTCATACGGTAGAAAAATGAAGATATGCAGAAGGGCGCATAAAGCTACAAGTAAATACGATATCCCATAGAGTATTACAATGCTTCCAAATATTCCAATAAGTCTCTTCTTTTTTGAGGCATACACATTCTCTCCTGCTATCACTGACTGAGCTTTGAAGTAGCTTCTAGTGAAACAAAAGGTCCAAAGAGAAGTGACAAATATTTTTCCAACAACGAGGAAGACTACAACAAGAATTACAAGAAAGGCTGCAATGTCAACACCAATTACAGTACAATAACCTATTTCAGCACCATAGCTGTAGTGTCCAATACCAATGAATGGCAAGGAACCAAATACAACAGACAGTATCCATATAGCAATGGTGAGGGCCAGTGCTACCCAGGGTCTCATGAACCGCTTGTGAAGATATGGTTTGACAATAAAGAGAAACCGATCAAATGATATAGCAGCTAGTGTCATTGAGATAACAGGAGCTCCAAACCAAAGTATAAAGGCAGCAAAAATACATGTCCCTCTCTTCTCCTCATCTGTACTACCAAAGATCCACTCACCAGCAGCTAATGCAATGATAGTGAAAGGAAGGTACAGTAGATTCAATAAAAGATGTGCCAGTATCAGAGAAGTGAAGAATATTGTTGAAGATTGTTTCCAGGAATTCCTTTGATAGAGTGTAATAGATAGTACCACACCATTAGCTATCAGAGCTAGTATCATCTCAACAGTAAGAACTGCTGCTACTGCTGGACCACTGAACTCACCAGTAAAAGTAAAGTTGCCTTCCATTTCATAGAAAAGCACCCAAATTTGTCACAAATTCTCTTTGCAAAGGTGTATAAAGCAAGTAAGGACCGTATGCTATATTTATAGCTTTTACAGCTATATCATTTATCTTAAAATTACAATGAAAATGATATAAGAGAATAAGTTAGACACAACACAGCAAAAATTAAACAAAATTACAAAATACTTAATATGCTACAGCAAATTATAAATAATTGACATCAGCAAACAGCATGTACACATGAACAGCAAACACAAGTAAAGAGAAGAGGACAGCATGAGACTAGAACACTCTTGATCTCAGGCCTGAAGTATGACTGGATAACAGGACTGGCTATTGTAACAAAGAAAAAAAATGTAGTTTGTAATAGAAAGCTTATATGGTAGAAAAATGAAGATCTGCAGAAAGAAGGATAAAGTTTCCATTAAATAATATGTCCCATAAACGAGTAGCATGCTTCCAAATATTTGAGGCATACACACTCTCTCCTGCTATCACTGACTGATCCTTGAAGAAGCTTCTAGCGAAACAAAAAGGTCCATAATGATGTTACAATGATAATTGCAGTTGTAACACACGGAAAAAAAACAAAAAAGATAAAGAAACTCTATAGTGCCGTGAGGACACTGGTGGCATAAAGGAACTGATCATCATAAACATATTGATTTAATTTTTAGAATGGAGCAAAACTATATACAGCAGACAGTATCCATATAGCAATGGTGAGAGTCAGTGCTACCCAAGGTCTCATGAACTGCTTGTGAAGATGTGGTTTGGCAATAAAGAGAAACCGATGAAATGATATAGCAGCTAGTGTCATAAAAATGACAGGTATGGTAAATGAATATAAGAAGGCAGCAAAGTGACATGTCCCTCTCTTCTCCTCATCTGTACTACCAAAGATCCACTCACCAGCAGCTAATGCAATGATAGTGAAAGGAAGGTACAGTAGATTTAATACAAGATGTGCCAGTATGAGAGAAGTAAAGAATATTGTTGATGATTGTTTCCAGGACTTCTTTTGATAGAGTGTGATAGACAGTACCACACCATTAGGCCACTCCAATTAGATTTGTGGTTTCCCGTTTCCCGCCCGCATACGCCACTTCAATTTTTTCGTTATTCCTTTATTTTTTGTTATATTCAATATCAATTTTAAATTGTACTTTGAACAGTCAACAGTGTGAGTGGAAATTGTTTTCTGGTGAAACTATTGCCGAAAACTACAACCAAGTCTATAAATGATTCAGGTTGGGTCATTGATATCACTGTAATTATACTCCTGGATTCTCTCTGGCTGTTTCCTCCCACTGTTGAGCTCACGTGCTTCCAATAAGTTACCACTCATCAAGAGTACCATTTATCTCAAAACTTATAGTTACCAGAGCTCTTTATCTCCCCTCACTCTTCCTACTTCATGCCCTTTCTTGTATCATAAACCAGGCTACACATATCCCCACTAGCTCTCTGACTGTTGTATTGTCAACCTTTTCAGTATATGAGACTTCTCACTCTTGATGTGCCTCTAATATTGTTGATCAATCAGAATTTATCAGTATCGTGTCATCACTGGACTAGTCACATCAACTCATCAATATTCATTGAACTCTGTCTCTCCCTTAAGTGTTGAAGCTTTATCTCTTTCTTTATTCTCTATTTCTCATCGTATCAATCTGTCACCATCTGATACTGAATTATTACATTATGTCTTCACTGCACCTTGTTAATATAACTGTGGCTGTTAGATCATCATTTAAAATTCTGCTTCCTTGGACTATTCTTCATGCACCAAAAGAAGAAGACACTATTAGAGATTTCTTTCCAACTCCTT
>NW_003546447.1:82640-84976 GCF_000090795.2 Amphimedon queenslandica | reverse complement strand
GCATTATTAATTTAAGGAAACTTACATGTAGTTACCAACCACACTTTATATAGACAATAGTGCATGTCATTCATTCTTTGCCGAAATCACTTTGTATACTTAATGGACCACTACATGTAAATTAATGACTACCAAATTAGTAACCTAATTAGTAACTATCCTCATGGCATGAGAACACACATTACTAACATGTACCACATTTCAATTGACCAATCATAACATTCAACAAGTAGTTATAAATGTATCATATGGCATACATGTACATGTAGTATTTTCATGTAACTATATTATCAATACTTACCCATTTTACTAAAGAAAGCATACAGGACTCCCATGAGGTCCCCGAGGGTTAAATTATAATCAGCAACCACACCCTCTATCTGATGGAACTCGGCCAGGTGAGTTGCGTCAAGTGTCTCGCTGCGAAAAACACGATCAATAGAAAAATATTTGACAGGAGTGAACTCTTTCTACAAAATTGAACAGATAAAGGATAAAAATTTATACAGCTCAAGGAAAGATAAGTAAAATTAGCTAAAAGTAAAGTAAAACATTTGTCACTTTATTCCGACACAGTAGGTGATAAAAGTCACACCTGATGTTATAATATAAAGTGGTTGCTATGGCTACTCATCGTTAGCTGATAAATCATGAAAATTAATATAATCAGCTTTTACTAGTAGCTCATTAATTATTCATGAGAATGAACCACACCCACTTGTTGTCCAAGTTTGTAGAGCATTCTTGTGCTAACAGCAGTAGTGTGAGTCCGGAGAATGTTCTTCTGAGCTTCCTCTAACTTCCAGTCATATTGATAACTATTATTAGGATAGAGGGAGGGATAGAGAAGATAAAAACATATGTAAATCATGTAGTTACTATAAATCTGGTTTATTTTGAGTGATGATAATTTTTGCACAGTAATGAGGCATGCTAAATTTAAACAGTACTCATCTACTAATTAATAAATACACCATACATCTGTCACTAAGTGCAGTAAGCTAATTAGTAACTATTTTGTTTAGTCATTGGCGTGGCATGAGAACACACTTTAATAACATGTAGTAACGGATGTTTACTCATGTATACATGTATATACATTGTAATGTATCATATCACATTTCAACTGACCAATCAGAATGCTCAACAAGTGGTTATACATTGCTTTCACTATACATGTGCATGTACATCTACACATAGTATTTACATGTTTATCATCTCAACAGTAAGAACTGCTGCTACCGCTGGACCACTGAACTCAACAGTAAAAGTAAAGTTGCTTTCCATAACTACAGTATCTAATTTCTCCTAATAACTATAATACTTGCTTATATCTTGTACTACTCTATTACAAGGCACTATTACTTACTATGATAAAAGATTAGACATAGTTGATAGCAGGAAAAGGCAAAATGGACCTACAGTATCAAAGGCATGATGTCACAATTATGTAATCTGTAAAGAACCAGAAATAGCAACACGACAGACAATTATCAATAGATTAATAACTAAGAGAAAATAAAGTATGCAAAAACTAGTGTCCAACATCAATTGGTACAACCATACATTAATAATTGAATTAACAGTATGCACACTAAAAGAGAAGAGGACAGCGTGAAGCAAGAATACTCTTAATCTCAGGCCTGAAGTATGACTGGATAATAGGACTGGCTGTTGTGATAAAAAGGAGAAATATAACAATGGAAACAAAAAGTTCAGGCGGTACATCAATAAAAGTATTGTAATATTAATTATGTAATTATCCAGTATAAGTAAGAAACAAAGGCACATGTATGTGACTTCTCCTCATCTGTACTACCAAAGATCCACCCACCAGCAGCTAATGCAACAATAGTGAAAGGAAGGTACAGTAGATTCAATACAAGATGTGCCAGTATGAGAGAAGTGAAGAATATTGTTGATGATTGTTTCCAGGACTTCCTTTGATAGAGTGTGATAGACAGTACCACACCATTAGCTATCAGAGCTAGTATCATCTCAACAGTAAGAACTGCTGCTACTGCTAGAGCATGGAGCTCTTCCCTTGTACTAGTAGTGCTACTGTTATTCATCTTACTTTCTCTTAATAGAATATAAGCTTATACTTTGCAGTAACTCATAAAATCATATAATGTCATAACTGGTCATTCCAATTAATTCGTAGGCCACCCACAATACAAATATTTTAATAACTATGTATACACAAAATATATACAGGCCTTAATACTTGCATAAATGTACTCATAAATACAAAACAAAAAAAAGATTAGCAGCATATGTGAAAATGATGAAGAGTATGTGAAGCAAAAAAGCTCTTAATCTCGGGCCTGAAGTAT
>NW_003546447.1:79705-82094 GCF_000090795.2 Amphimedon queenslandica | reverse complement strand
GCACATCTATAAACAAGAAGGCCATCAAGTAGACGACAGAAGGCACAATGCATATCCCATAGACAATTAACATGCTTCCAAATATTCCAAAGAGTCTCTTCTTCTTTGAGGCATACACACTCTCTCCTGCTATCACTGACTGAGCTTTGAAGTAGCTTCTAGTGAAACAAAAGGTCCAAAGAGAAGTGACAAACATTATTATGAGAACAATGACTGTTGAAACAATAGCAAAAATACTGCTACGATTGATGTTTATCGGTAACAAATAACACAAGTCAGGATCAATATCAGAGTGGAATGCAAGGAGATATATAATGTTAGATACAGCAACAAACAGCCAAATAATAATGGTGAGGGTCAGTGCTACCCAGGGCCTCATGAACCGCTTGTGAAGATGTGGTTTGACAATAAAGAGAAACCGATCAAATGATATAGCAGCTAGTGTCAAGAATATGGTCACTGCCATCCATGAAAATACAAACAGAAAAAAGTAACATGTCCCTCTCTTCTCCTCATCTGTACTACCAAAGATCCACTCACCAGCAGCTAATGCAATGATAGTGAAAGGAAGGTACAGTAGATTCAATACAAGATGTGCCAGTATGAGAGAAGTGAAGAATATTGTTGATGATTGTTTCCAGGACTTCCTTTCATAGAGTGTGATAGATAGTACCACACCATTAGCTATCAGAGCTAGTATCATCTCAAAAGTAAGAACTGCTGCTACTGCTGGACCACTGAACTCACCAGTAATAGTAAAATTGTTTTCCATCCCTATACAGTATCTTTATTTCTCCTTATCACTACAACACTTGCTTATACCGTAGGTTGGGATCTATTCCTGTCTGCAATTATTCGTGGTAATAAAAAAATCTAATTAAAAACCATACAAACTGTTAGAGTGTTGCTATAACAATAAGACCACGTGTTTAGTGTTCAGCTATTCATCTGTTCTTTAGCAGCTTTAGCGGAGCCATTCACCAATAGCAACTTGTCCTCTATTTGTTAACTTCTTGTATGGACTTCTACCTCAGAGCTCTTTCAGCCTATTTGCTGCAAATTGTTACAATAAACCACACCAAAGTCAATTAACACTAACTAGAATGGGTGGATACGGCGAGACAGTACATGTAGTTCCAAAAAAAACTGGTAAAAGCAGCTCCAAAGAGACCAAATGTTAGTAACACAATAAGGAAAACAGCTCAAGTGCATTGCAGCAAGTGCTTTGCTTCAATATCACACTGTTTTCAATTAAAATAACATATCAGTTTCCATTGTTTTTAATTGAATTTTTTTCCCACCACGAATAATTGCAGCCCCAAATATATCCCAACCTACGGTATCTAGAACATGGCACTATTATTTACTATTATAACAAATTAGCCACATTGATAGCAGGTACTACATACACATTAATTTTGCTGACTGTAATCTAATGAATGACAAAACACCTTACAGGGCCACTGCACTGAATTTTGGGGTATTTATTTTATGGTCTTAATATGATTGCCTGATCATAGTAATGAGTATGTTCCAACTTTCATTGTCTAAAATAATTTATTCACTGAGATATGAGCCTTCAAAAATGTTACTTCCTGTCGGTGGGTGTGGCTAAATGTGACATCACAACAGGCGGAAATGCAGATACCGTATTTTACTGTACTAACGCCTGGTCCAAATAAACGCCTGTCATTAATATATTCTAGAGTAGATACGCATATTTCTACCAAAAATAATGCCCAACTGTTTAGATAGCTCCAAAGTGCTTAAAAGTTAGAGCCTAGTCTTATTTGCTTGGAGTTGGGGGTTTGATTCCCGCTCAGGGTCACTTTTTAATTTTTTTTTAACGATTTTTTTCCTGCTAAGAAATAAACGCCTAGGCGTTTAATTGGTAAAATACGATAAACCATTCCTTTGTAGGGAAAATGATCCATTATTTTCATGCCCTGTAATGTAATAGCAGTAGTTTAAAAATTGGGATCATTAGCCTTCATTATTCTAAGCATGCAACTGCAAGAAAACAATTAAAAATAGCAAACAAGACAAATTACCTACTTGCGATATTTTGACTTTTCCTTGCAGTTGCATGCTTAGAATAATAAAAGCTAATGATCCCAATCTTTAACTATTGCTATTACATTACAGAGCATGAAAATAAAGGATCATTTCCCCTACAACAAAGGAATGGATTTATCTGCACTGAATTTCCACCTGTTGTGACGTCATGTTTAGCCACACCCACCGACAGGAAGTAACATTTTTGAAGGCTCATATCTCAGTGAATAAATTATTTTAGACAATGGGAGTTGGAACATATCATTATTATAATTAGGCAATCATATTAAGACCATAAAAAATATCTCAAAAATCAGTGCAGCGGACCTTTAAG
>NW_003546447.1:77541-78982 GCF_000090795.2 Amphimedon queenslandica | reverse complement strand
AACAGTGAAAATGACATAAGAGAACAAGTTACACTCAACACAGGAATTAATAACAAAACTTAAATAAAATTACATAATACTTAATATACTACAACAAATTAAACATGTACTATAATTGACATCAGCAAACAGCATGTATACATGAACAGCAAACACAAGTAAAGAGAAGAGGACAGCGTGAGACTAGAACACTCTTGATCTCAGGCCTAAAGTATGACTGGATAATAGGACTGGCTACAGTAACAAAGGAATAAACAATGTGGCTTGTAATAAAAAACTCATATGGTAGAAAAATGAAGATCCGTAGAAGGAAGCCTAAAGCTGCTATTAAATAACCTGTTCCATAGATGATTAACATGCTCCCAAATATTCCAAAGAGTCTCTTCTTCTTTGAGGTATACACATTCTCTCCTGCTATCACTGACTGAGCTTTGAAGGTGAAAAAAAAGGTCCAAAGAGAAGTGATGAATATTGTTCCAACAACGAGGAAGATTATAACAAGAATTACAACAAAGGCTGCAATGTCAACACCAACTAAACTACATAAACCTAATTTATCAAAATAGCTGTAGTGTCCAATATCAAAGAATGGCAAGGTACCTAATACAGCAGACAGTATCCATATAGCAATGGTGAGGGTCAATGCTACACAGGGTCTCATGAACCGCGTGTGAAGATGTGGTTTGACAATAAAGAGAAACCGATCAAATGATATAGCAGCTAGTGTGAATGATAATACATAAGATCCAGACCAGTTCATCCAGGCAGCAAAGTGACATGTCCCTCTCTTCTCCTCATTTGTAATACCAAAGATCCACTCACCAGCAGCTAATGGAATCATAGTGAAAGGAAGGTTTAGTAGATTCAATACAAGATGTGCCAGTATGAGAGAAGTGAAGAATATTATTGATGATTGTTTAAAGGACTTCCACTGATAGAGTGTGATAGATAGTACCACACCATTAGCTATCAGAGCTAGTATCATCTCAACAGTAAAAACTGCTGCTACTGCTGGACCACTGAACTCACCAGTAAAAGTAAAGTTGCCTTCCATTGCTAACCGCATTATTAATTTTAAGGAACTTACATGTAGTTACCAACCACACTTTATATAGACAATAGTGCATGTCATTCATTCTTTGCCAAAATCAATTTGTATACTTAATGGACCACTACATGTAAATTAATGATTATCAAATTAGTAAACGAATTAGTAAACTAATTAGTAACTACAATGTATATTTGTGGCCGTGCATGGCGTGAAAAAAACATGTAACTGCAGATGATATATATATATATATGTACATTTACATGTACATGGGTAACAACCCATGTACATGTACACGTACATGTATATATCATACTGCATTTTAATTGACAAATCAGAACACTCAACAAGTGGTTATACATGTATCAAACAGCATACATATACATGTACATG
>NW_003546447.1:70621-73294 GCF_000090795.2 Amphimedon queenslandica | reverse complement strand
TCCTCATCTGTACTACCAAAGATCCACTCACCAGCAGCTAATGCAATGATAGTGAAAGGAAGGTACAGTAGATTCAATACAAGATGTGCCAGTATGAGAGAAGTGAAGAATATTGTTGATGATTGTTTCCAGGACTTCCTTTGATAGAGTGTAATAGATAGTATCACACCATTAGCTATCAGAGCTAGTATCATCTCAACAGTAAGAACTGCTGCTACTGCTGGACCACTGAACTCACCAGTAAAAGTAAAGTTGCCTTCCATTGCTAATCGCATTATTAATTTTAAGGAACTTACATGTACATGTAGTTTCCTGTCACACTTTATATAGACAATAGAGTATATTATTCATTCTTTGCCAAAATCAATTTGTATACTTAATGGACCATTACATGTAAATTAATGACTACCAAATTAGTAAACTAATTGGAGCAAGCAAAAAAAGCCCCACCGAGGTGAAGAGCGTCCGTTTGTTTGTACGGGGATAGGGTAGTCTAACTATTATTAAAGTTAAATAGCCTAATCTTCATTGAAAGCAGGTGTGGTCACAATGAAATAAAATGGCAGCTATCAGCAAGTCTGAACTTATTTGCAGAAACGGTCAGCAAGATAAGACTAAGCTGCTGACCAAAAAGTCAAAAACTTCTCTAGCAATAAGGAAGGTTGGAAAAGCAGATATACAATTGTTTTCCTTGACATGAAGGACTCTGATGAAATGATGTGAATGAGCTGCTATGGTTTCTTCTCTCTATCAGCTATCTTCTTCATAAAATATGATTTGTTCACTGACTCCTTCTAACTATCTTCAATGCTATAAATGCTGCAGAGATTCTTAAGTAATGTAACATTTTAAAGCAAGATGACTAGATCTATACTGTATTTCAGTTGCTTAGCCTGCTCATAAAAATTATACAGTACAAAGGCTTGCTTTTGCCCGCCCCTTTAATGTTCTACATTCGTCTACTTAGTAACTATCTTCGTGGTGTGAGAACACACCTTAATAACATGCAACAGCAGATTGCTATCCATGTACATGTTTACATACATCATACTACATTTCAACTGACAAATCAGAATGCTCAACAAGTGGCTATCATACGGCATACATGTATATGTACATGCATTTCTTAATGCATAATTTTTTGTTTGCTCTCTTATGCATAATCTCTTAGGCAAATAAAATAACAGTATCTGTGCCAACATAATAGGTGTTAGCTTTTAAAGCTCTTTTAACTTGAGTCAGTGCAAAACATGCACTATTAACTGAAAGCAATGAATCATGCTCATTATCTCAATCATGCTGCATAATAGAGATGAAGCCCATGATTCATTGCTTTTAATAGTGCATGAATTCAGGAGCAACTGTGGCGAGTCCAAGCACCGTAGGTGTCTCGTCAACTAGTTGTGGTTATATGGCTACAGTAACTACATAGTATACGCTAACATACAGTACACTCAAAGTAAATAACTAGAATTGCATACACAATACTGCCCTTAAACAGAAATAGTTATGCTAGTCAACAATACACAACATATAGTAGTAAGTATAACACAGTGATTAAGTAAAGAGAAGACAGTGCCTTAAAGGCATATAGAAGCCTGCTGCAAATGTGTCTGGATTATTGAATTAACCACTGTGGAGTTTATAAATGTAATACAGTACTGTAATTAATCCATCAGTGGCTTTTAGAACTTTTGCAGGCAATATGAGAGTACCACAATTAAGCCTACAATGACTAGCGACCAGATACAACAAAAATAATACAGATACCTTAGCACTACCATACCAATTAACATAGCCAGACTGGTGAGGCCACAAAAACAAAGCAAGCCATTGAATGATATGTAACATGTCATGATTTGATAAATAGAAATAGCAACACTAAGATAACATTATACTAAATACAAAATCAAATTATATAAATAAAAGTTACTAATTAACATCAGCAAATAGAATGTACACATGAACAGCAAACACAAGTAAAAAGAAAAGGACAGCGTGAGACTAGAACACTCTTGATCTCAGGCCTGAAGTATGACTGGATAATAGGACTGGCTATTGTAACAAGGAAAAATACAATGTAGTATGAAATATAAAGCTCATGCGGTACAGTAATGAAGATCAGCAGAAGAATGCCTAAAGCTACAAATAAATAAACTGTCCCATAAATGAGTAGCATGCTTCCAAATACTCCAATGAGTCTCTTCTTCTTTGAGGCATACACACTATCTCCTGCTATCACTGACTGAGCTTTGAAGTAGCTTCTAGTGAAACGAAAGATCCAAAGAGAAGTGACGAAAACTATTGCAACAACGAGGAAGATTATAACAAGAATTACAACAGAGGAAGCAATGTCAACATCACTTAGAATACAATAACCTAATTCATCATCATAGCTGTAGTGTCCAATATCAATGAATGGAAAGGAACCAAATACAGAAGCAGACAGTATCCATATTGCAATGGTGAGGGTCAGTGCTACCCAGGGTCTCATGAACTGCTTGTGAAGATGTGGTTTGACAATAAAAAGAAACCGATCAAACGATATAGCAGCTAGTGTCATTGAGATAACAGAAGCGCTAAACCAAAGTATAAAGGCAGCAAAAATACAAGTTCCCGTCTTCTCCTCATTTGTACTACCAAAGATCCACTCACCAGCAGTTAATGCAATGA
>NW_003546447.1:38137-46935 GCF_000090795.2 Amphimedon queenslandica | reverse complement strand
AGTAATATCAGTAAAAGAGGAAAAAGCACAAAACATGAAAAAGAGAAGGCTTAAATGGAACAGCTTCAGTCAGCAGGTGCTGCTATTGGCCGGTATGTTGGTAATGGATTGGGTGAGACGGAGACAGAGTGTTTGCACAGTGAAGTCAGTGAAGAAAAGGGTGATGATAATACTGAAGATGCTGAAGTACAATGTGACATAGATTATATGAATGAGAATAGAAGTAATGATGCTCATCCTCTTTTGATTTTCTATGATTGTGAAACAACTGGGTTCAGTGTCTATAATGAACACATTACTGAGATTGCTGCTAAGGTAGTGGGTGTCCTGTTGTCTTTATTCAGTCAGCCAATCTTTTCAAGTATCATAAAGACAAGCAGAAATATATCAAAGAAAGGTACAAAGTAGTACTGCCTGATCCCAAATAATTATTGGCTATACACAATTCCCATAGTGTCTGATGTAACGGGCGTGGTTGCACATTCCATATTTCAAAAACACATTCCAGTGAAAAACTCAGTCTGAAAGTATCAGACTGAGACCAAATTTGGAATACAGCCTCCTTATATGGAAACACAGACCGTAACATAGAGATTTTCTAATTAAACGGATCAGATGGAGCTATAAGTGATATTATCAATAAGAAAAATTAAAATTAAAAGTGTTGCAAGTAGAAAAAGGGAAATATCTCTATGTTAATCTATTTCCTTAGTTTAGAAGGACCTTCACCAAAAGTTTTGCTTTTCAAAACTGAAAGTAAGGAGAGTTTCATCGCTTATAACATTCTTTCTTTATATTATCTTGTGATACTATTGCTTTGTAGCTTATACCTAAAAGTTAGGTTACAAACTAAATTAGTTACTGTCTTTCCACTGGTACTAGTTTCACTAGATCAGGTATTGTAGTTTTACTAAAATATGTCCCTAGCAACAGATTTTAAAAAGTGCGTGGGCGGTGGCGCAGCACCCTTAAGGAGCTTATACGTACATGTAGTTTCCAACAACACTTTATATAGGCAATAATACACGTCATTCTTTCTTTGCCAAAATCAATTTGTATCAAAATATGTGGAATACTAGCTAACACTTTGCAATACTACCAATACACAAGCACACACATGTACAATGTATAGGACTACCTTTACCGGATTCACAGTCCATTACTTAATGGACAAAACAGTGCCTATCCACAAATTGATAATCATGAAACACAAATTATGTAATAATTACTCAAAAATTTACTACATGTGCATCACACATCTGTCTGACTGTCTCCAATGTAAAATGCAGTACACTTAGTAGCTAGTTTGTTTGGTTATTGGCGTGACATGAGAACAAACTATGTAACAGCAGATGTTTACTCATGTACATGTACATGTACATGTATATGTACATGTACATGTATATATCATACCACATTCCAATTGACCAATCATAACACTCAACAAGTGGTTACAGATGTTTCATACAGCATACATGTACATGCACATGTAGTATTTACATGTAACTGTATTATCAATACTTACCCATTTTACTAAAGAAAGCATACAGGACTCCCATGAGGTCCCCGAGGGTTAAATTATAATCAGCGACCACACCCTCTATCTGATGGAACTCGGCCAGGTGAGTTGCGTCAAGTGTCTCATTATGAAAAACACGATCAATTGAAAAATATTTGACAGGAGTGAACTCTTTCTACTAAATTGAACGGATAAAGAATAAAAATTTATACAGCTCAAGAAAAAATAAGTAAAATTAGTCACATGTCAAGAAAAACATTTGTCACTTTATTCCGACACAGTAGGTGATAAAAGTCACACCTGCTGTTATAATATAAAGTGGTTGATATTGCTACTCATCGTTAGCTGATAAATCATGAAAATTAATATAATCAGCTTTTACTAGTAGCTCATGAATCATTAATTATTCATGAGAATGAACCACACCCACTTGTTGTCCAAGTTTGTAGAGCATTCTTGTGCTAACAGCAGTAGTGTGAGTCCGGAGAATGATCTTCTGAGCTTCCAGTCATACTGATAACTAAACATGCCAAATTAATCTAAAATAAACATATACACATGTACATGTACATGTACATGCATAGCAGTTTATTTAGGAGAGGAAAAATTTTGGAAATTGCCTATACATGTATTTCATTGGCAAGAAAGGCCAAATATCACTGAAGGTGCATATTAAAGAATGAATGACACTAAATACAGACACAAGCAGTTCCTACCCTATTGATCCATGTCCTCCTGTCTGGTACATGGTCTTCACTCTCTCTAAATATTCGGTAGGGAAATCATACGAAAACTGGGTATCTAGAAATGATTTTGTAATTAAAGGAAGATTTTTGTAAAATTATTTCTGCTTTACCTTTTAAAAAGAATGTGTCATGAGCATCACGGGCAGGGTGCTGCTGAGGCTGGAAAAGAGCATCAAAATTCCAAAAGGAGCTCTCAATGAAATTATTTGTAGGCATTTCACAAAACCTAAAAAATAAAATATATACCATTCCATCATCTATACAATACTAACAGATCACAAATAATGATGTACATGTACATTGTAGCCGACTCACAATCACCCCCAATTCTTATTACATTTTCTCATGTACATTGATGTCCTTACGCTATGCGTAAGTAGAAAGTTTGAGTTGATTCTGACTTCAATTTCTCTGATTTATAGCCAATTTTTAATAATAGGACATTTTCTTTTTAAAATGCCATGTATTATAGCCCATTGTTTTATTTAAAATTGGCTCTGAAGAATTTTTATCACATTTTTTGATAATTGATTTACTTATGCTATGCAGAAATTTTGAGTTGTTTCTGACAAATAACTCTCGAGTTACGAGCATTTTAAAGACAAGTGATTTTTTGGCCTCGCCCAGCTTTGCGTAGGCGAGGACTAGGTACTCGGTTTGTCTGTCTGTCATTCATTCATTCTGTGTGCTATATTTTGTCTTTGAGAATGTATATCTTTACAATCGCGCACTCTAAACCCGTGACAGCTTCTCTTCTGTTAGGAAAAGTCTTGCTTTACTGCTTCGAGATGTTTAGAGAGCAGCTCTAGGTAGTACAAGCTTTTTAACTCACAAGAAAATGCCCAGCAATAGCGGTAGTACTCTGGAGGTCAATGAGACTCTTTCCCAGTAGATCAAGACTATTTATTCATTTAATATGTGTGGGACTCTTTAAATCTTTCTTGTTGGTGAAATATAGCTACTCGAATTTCATCCCGAGTGAAGTGCTGTAGCAGCAGTTCGCTAGTCTATGGCTAGTCTAAGGATCCTAAACTCTCTTAAGTCATTCAATCTATCTAGGCAACAGTATTTGTGCCATTATAACATCATATAGCGCTTAGAAGAAGAGAAAAAACCTGAAGCTTCCCTCTCACATGGTCTTGCTGCATTATTATATTGATAATTAATGCCACGCCTCCAAGCAGGTTAGCATGACCAAGCTGGGAGTTGGCCCTGGAGCTTGCCACTTTTACAAGCATGCAAGAGCAAGTGTAACTACAGCTAGGAAGCTAGCTGTTATGATAATTCTTGGCCTCAAGAGCACACTTTCTAATTTTTTGCATAGCATGTTTTTTATGGGTAGTGGCCACAACAAAAGCTGTGGTTTTGAAACCCATGATGTTGTTTTTAAAATGAGAGTGCAATAAGTATATATATAGTGTATAAATAAGTGATAAATCAGTCTTGAGATGCTAATAGGAATTTATGAACATGTTTTACCAATTTTTGAAGGGACTCTAGAGTCCCATGATACTTTTCACATTTGCCCAGTCTGTCACTTTTGATTTATATCATTTAAATATACTGGCTTAGGCTAGCTAAGCATAACACCTCCCAAACAGCTTTAGGGGCGAGGCCACGCACCTTTGGTGTCTCGTTCTACAGTAAGCTGTACATGTGCAATACACATTATACACTCACTATGCTAATTACTACATGTAATAATATTTAATGAAAGGCTCACCCCATCTCAAGGAATATTTGTCGTATTTCGGTCCTAACTTTAAGCAATGGATGGAGGTGACCAGTGGCAAGAGGAGCTCCTAGTGCATTGAAATTTTAAGACTTGAGTTCTTCATTCTTCCATGTACCACTAGAACAAAAGAATTTTAATAAATTATTTAAATAAGTACATTTAGTGAATTAAAATACATTGAATCTATACATGTACATTTTGTCATTACGAAGGTATTTATGCATGTACACATATACATGTCCTTATGCTGTGTATCAACTTAAAGCAGATTCAGGTCAAATTTGGATTTTTTGCATGGATTGGATAAATGTCACTTTACAGCATTCAATGTACATATTAGGAAATGATGTACATGATTGGTAATAGCAAAGTGTGTGGTGTCTGGTATTGCTGTTCTAACTAAAGAGCCGAACAATATAGTCATGTGACTTGGTATGGCACCAATCGGATAACAGCAAAAACATTAGAACACATATATATGTGGACCTCAAATACATGTGAATACCGTATGGTTGGTAAATTTAGTGGCGTGCTAATTTTCGTTAATTTCGTGGTGCATTTTTATTCACAAAATTTTACCCACACATGAAAAAATAACTAATGGGTCATGTAGAGCTCTAACTACTATTTTCAAGCCACAGGATCTTTGTCTGTTACTCCATATTCCACTATAAGCCATGTATTGGAACCAGTAAAAGTAAAATTGCCTTCCATTGCTAACAGCAAATTCAAATGTGTAAGTAAACATTAAAGGGGCGAGCCTAAGGAAGCTATAGATTATGTGCTGTATGATCTACATGTCTGAGCTAGCAAAGCAATTGCACATGTCTGAATTCAGCAGATATTGTTGCAGCTATCTTGATTACCATAATTTCTTGTATCACTTCTTTACTTAAGAATTTCTGTAGCAATTAAAGTTATCTTGCTTATAGTTAGAAGCAGTCACTGAACAAATCACATTTGAAGATTGTATATCTGCTTTGTTAACCTAGGCTTGCTGCTAGAGAACAAACATACATCTCCTCAAGCATAAAAAACTACTAAACAAGTTATTTTTGGAATAGCCTAATCAATATCAAAATCCCTTAAGAAATCCTATCCAGTACATGTCATCAGACATAGCCTGGAAAAGGCACCAAAGGCATGATGTCACAATTATGTAATAAAGTGTGTAAATGAGAAAAGGTACTTTTTGGCAAATAATTAAATTTATCTTTATAGTGACAAAATGTCAACCTGTGTACGTGTATTTCATAAAAAAAAACCAGCAATGCAAAAATATTATTTTTAATTTTTGCAGTGTACTTTTGTGACAAAACAAAAACACATTGACATTTTGTCACTATAGCTGACCCTAGGTGAGAATTGATTGCAAGATCATTAAAATTTATGACAGTTTTAAGGCACAGTTTAGGGTGAAATAAATTCTGGCCATCATTTTGGTTGGCAGCTTTCAATGGAGACCAAATGGGTCGAATTAAAAACAAACCTGTATCAAGAATTCTGAAGCAAATTTGACCATATTTTTTACAGGAGAAGCTTAAAAGCTTTAAAGCGCTTTTTAGCTTTTGATAGAACTATAGCAGGTAATTGAGACAGTTTCTTTGTGCCTCCATTGACTTCCATGAAAAACTTGCCAACTAATTATGACACATGGGCAGATACCATATATAACATTAATGAAATTCATAGCTTTTCTAGTTAACGAATCCACGAAAAAGTAAGTTTTCTCATTCACAATCACATAAGTAAGGAAACAGAAAATTTATGTAGCAACATGACAAACAAAAATCAATAAATTAATGACTAAGAGAACCTAAAGTATACAAAAACTAATGTTCAAGACCAATTGCTACAACCATACATTAATGAATTAATTAACAGCATGCACAATAAAAGAGACAAAGACAGCGTGATGCAAGAACACTCTTAATATCAGGCCTGAAGAATGACTGTATAATAGGACTGGCTATTGTGATAAAAAGGAAACATATCATACGAGAAATACTAAGTTTAGGACATACATCAATGAATTCCTCCAAAGCACTTACTACAAAACTAAGTACAACGCATATACCATAGATGAGTAGCATGCTTCCAAATATTCCAAAGAGTCTCTTCTTTTTTGAGGCATACACACTCTCTCCTGCTATCACTGACTGATCCTTAAAGAAGCTTCTAGCAAAACAAAGGTACATAATGATGTCACAATGATAATTGCAGTTGTAACACAAGGAAAGAAAACATAAAAGATAATGAGACTGATAATGCTGTTAGGACACTGGTGGCATAAAAGGCATAAACATCATATTAATCAAATCCAAAGAATGGACCAAAGCTAAGTACAGCAGAAAATAGCCAGATAACAATGGTGAGAGTCAGACCAGAAAAAGTAAAGCTGCCTCCCATTTCAGAGACAAGCACTCAAAATTGTCCCTAATTCTCTTTGCAAAAGTATATAAAGCAAGTAAGGACTGTATACAAGACTTATAGCAACAGCTACATGTATATCCTTTATAAAGGTACTAATAGCACTAGACCAATCTCAAATTAACGATGAAAATGATACAAAGGAATAAGTTACACACAGAAATTAATAACAAAAATAACAACAAAATTACATAATACTCAATATACTACAGGAAATTGTAAATAATTAACATAAGCAAACAGCACGTACACATTAACAGCAAACACAAGTAAAGAGAAGAGGACAGCATGAGACTAGAAAACTCTTGATCTCAGGCCTGAAGTATGACTGGATAATAGGACTGGCTATTGTAACAAAGCAAAATACAATGTAGCCTGTCACATAAATCTCGTATGGTAGAAAAATGAAGATCTGCAGAAAGAAGGGTAAAGTTTCCATTAAATAATATGTCCCATAGATGAGTAGCATGCTTCCAAATACTCCAAAGAGTCTCTTCTTCTTTGAGGCATACACACTCTCTCCTGCTATCACTGACTGAGCTTTGAAGTAGCTTCTAGTGAAACATAACGTCCAAAAGGAAGTGACAAATATTGTTCCAACAACGAGACAGACTACAAGAATTACAACAAAGGCTCTAATGTCACCACCAATTATAGTACAAAAACCTAATTCATCAACATAGCTGTAGTGTCCAATATTAATGAACGGCCCAGTACCAAATACAGCAGACAGTATCCATATAGCAATGGTGAGGGTCAGCGCTACCCAGGGTCTCATGAACCACTTGTGAAGATGTGGTTTGACAATAAAAAGAAACCGATCAAATGATATAGCAGCTAATGTCATTGATAATACAGAATATCCAGACCAGAGCATCCAGGCAGCAAAGGCACATGTCCCTTTCTTCTCCTCATCTGTACTACCAAAGATCCACTCACCAGCAGCTAATGCAATGATAGTGAAAGGAAGGTACAGTAGATTCAATACAAGATGTGCCAGTATGAGAGAAGTGAAGAATATTGTTGATGATTGTTTCCAGGACTTCCTTTGATAGAGTGTGATAGATAGTACCACACCATTAGCTATCAGAGCTAGTATCATCTCAACAGTAAGAACTGCTGCTACTGCTGGACCACTGAACTCACCAGTAAAAGTAAAGTTGCCTTCCATTTCAGAGACAAGCACCCAAAATTGTCACAAATTCTCTTTGGAAAAGTATACAAAGCGAGTAAAAGCGTATGCTATATTTTATAACTTTTACAGCTATATCCTTTATATTAAAATAACAATGAAAATGATATAAGGGGATAAGTTACACACAACACAGCAAAAATTACATAATACTCAATATACTACAACAAATTAAACATGTGCCGTAAATAATTAATGTCAGCAAACACAAGTAAAGAGAAGAGGACAGCGTGAGACTAGAACACTCTTGATCTCAGGCCTGAAGTATGACTGGATAATAGGACTGGCTATTGTAACAAAGCAAAATACAATGTAGTAAGTATGTAATAGAACACTCATACAGTAGTAAAATTAAGATTTGCAGAAGGAAGCCAATAAAGCTATAAATAAATAAGATGTTCCATATAATGTGTAACATGCTTCCAAATACTCCAGAGTCTATTCTTTTTTGAGGCATACACACTCTCTCCTGCTATCACTGACTGAGCTTTGAAGTAGCTTCTAGTGAAACAAAAGGTCCAAAGAGAAGTGACAAACATTATTATGAGGACAATGACAGTTCAAACAATAGCAAAAACACTGCTACGATTGATGTTTATTGGTAACAAATAACACAAGTCTGGATCAATGTCAGAGTGGAATGTAAGGAGATATATGTTAGAAATAGCAGCTAACAGCCATAATGGTGAGGGTCAGTGCTATCAAGGGTCTAATGAACCACTTGTAAAGATGTGGTTTGACAATAAAAAGAAACCGACTGAACGATATAGCAGCTAATGTCATAAAAATGACAGGTATGGTACATAAAAATACAAAAGCAGCAAGGTAACATGTCCCTCTCTTCTCCTCATCTGTACTACCAAAGATCCACTTACCAGCAGCTAATGCAATGATAGTGAAAGGAAGGTACAGTAGATTCAATACAAGATGTGCCAGTATGAGAGAAGTGAAGAATATTGTTGACAGTTGTTTCCAGGACTTCCTTTGATAGTGTGATAGATAGTGCCACACCATTAGGCCACTCCAGTAGTTTCCCGTTTCCCACCCGCATACGCCGCTTCAATTTTTTGTTATTCATTTATTTTTTGTTATATTCAATATTAAATATGGAAATTGTTTTCTGGTGAAACTATTGCCGAAAACTACAACCAAGTCTATAAATGATCCAGGTTGGGT
>NW_003546447.1:0-35091 GCF_000090795.2 Amphimedon queenslandica | reverse complement strand
TCCAGAGTCTATTCTTTTTTGAGGCATACACACTCTCTCCTGCTATCACTGACTGAGCTTTGAAGTAGCTTCTAGTGAAACAAAAGGTCCAAAGAGAAGAGACAAACATTATTATGAGGACAATGACAGTTCAAACAATAGCAAAAACACTGCTACGATTGATGTTTATTGGTAACAAATAACACAAGTCTGGATCAATGTCAGAGTGGAATGTAAGGAGATATATGTTAGAAATAGCAGCTAACAGCCATAATGGTGAGGGTCAGTGCTATCAAGGGTCTAATGAACCACTTGTAAAGATGTGGTTTGACAATAAAAAGAAACCGACTGAACGATATAGCAGCTAATGTCATAAAAATGACAGGTATGGTACATAAAAATACAAAAGCAGCAAGGTAACATGTCCCTCTCTTCTCCTCATCTGTACTACCAAAGATCCACTTACCAGCAGCTAATGCAATGATAGTGAAAGGAAGGTACAGTACATTCAATACAAGATGTGCCAGTATGAGAGAAGTGAAGAATATTGTTGATGATTGTTTCAAGGACTTCCACTGATAGAGTGTGATAGATAGTACCACACCATTAGCTATCAGAGCTAGTATCATCTCAACAGTAAGAACTGCTGCTACTGCTGGACCACTGAACTCACCAGTAAAAGTAAAGTTGCCTTCCATTGCTAACTGCATTATTAATTTTGAGGAACTTACATGTAGTTTCCAACCACACTTTATATACATTGTAGACAATAGTGCATGTCATTCATTCTTTGCCAAAATCAATTTATATACTCAATGGATCATTAAATTAATGAGTGAACTAATTACTAACTACATGTACCTAGGCGTGAGAACACACATCAATAACATGTAACAGCAGATTGTTACCCCATGTACATATAATGTTTATCATACCACATTTCAATTGACAATGAGAATGCTCAACAAGTGGATAAAAATGTGTCATATGGCATACATGTATGTACATGTACATGCACATGTAGTATTTACATGTAACTGTATTATCAATACTTACCCATTTTACTAAAGAAAGCATACAGGACTCCCATCAGATCTCCAAGGGTTAAATTATAATCAGTGACCACACCCTCTATCTGATGGAACTCGGCCAGGTGAGTTGCGGCAAGTGTCTCGTTATGAAAAACACGATCAATAGAAAAATATTTCACAGGAATGAACTCCTACAAAATTAAATGGATAAAGGATAAAAATTTATACAGCTCAAAAAATAAGTAAAATTAGTCTCATGTTAAGTCAATTTAGTCCATAACAGTAGGTGATAAAAGTCACACCTGCTGTTATAATATAAAGTGGTTGCTATGGCTACTCATCGTTAGCTGATAAATCATGAAAATTAATATAATCAGCTTTTACTAGTAGCACATAAAATCATTAATTATTCATGAGAATGAACCACACCCACTTGTTGTCCAAGTTTGTAGAGCATTCTTGTGCTAACAGCAGTAGTATGAGTCCGGAGAATGTTCTTCTGAGCTTCCTCTAGCTTCCAATCGTATTGATAACTATTATTAGAATAGAGGGAGGGATAGAGAAGATAAAAACATAAATGTAAATGTAAATCATGTAGTTACTATAAATCTGGTATATTTTGAGTGACGGTAATTTTAATAAAGTAATGAGGTATACTAAATTTAGAATTGCTAATACATGTATTTCCTTTCCCTATTAATACATTGGACTAAATAGGCAGCATATAAAACTTTCCAATACCTAAATTGTCCATTTTATACATGTACATATTTTATAGCCATAAAAAATAACCAGATTTATGGTAACTCAAACTAAAAACATTGCAAAAGCTAAATTAATTCAAACACATGCACATACACATGTACCGTATTCCCTTAAATAAAAGCCCGGGCGTCTATTTGCTAAAATGGTATTTGGATCTCAAAAAATATATATAAAATAAAAAAAACTTCAGCCCAGAGCGAGATTCCAACCCGTCACCTCATGCTTTTGACTTCTGGAACTTCAGGCATTATCCACTAGACTACTGAGTCACTCCTAGGCTAGTGTTGCTTATTTATAGTTTAATTCTATTGCTACCCCGGCATTTATTCGAATGTGGTTTCTATTTAAGGATTTACGGTACATGTACAAGTGTAGCAGTTTATTTTGGAGGGAAAAAATTGACAAATTTACTATACATACATTTCATTCACAAGGGAATGTTAGTTTTAATGGTTTCAAAAAGATCACTAAACTCAAAAAATGATAGACCACACAACTTATAAAAATCAGTCATTTATATAATATTAACACAAAGAGCATAAGGCTCAATTGTAACTAACAATGAACAAAGATAAGGCTTGCTCTAGATTAACGTCATAGCTATACGGTAACCGTGAGGCTAACTTCATGAGCAAGTTACAAAGATTAACAAAGATATAGCCTAAATCTAATTAATAACACAACTTCATTAACAAGTACACTAATTAACACATGTCTACATAAACACACATGTACAAACTATTAAGTAATTACTGTAACACATCTGAGTACCAAGTGTCTTTCTTCAATAGAGAATAGCCACATACATGTATCACTGAAGATGCATATCAAAGAATGCATTGAACAAACTACAGGAAATGACCTTATGGCCTGGACAACAGAAACTGTACGTTATAGAGAGGTGTCCGCCAATTGGGGGGGGGGGGTCGTTTTAGAGAGGTTTGGCACATGCATTTCATTCACAAGAGTAGTTACATCCATGTATCGCTGAAGGTGCTTATTAAAGAATGAATTACACAATAGGAAAATACAGCACACACACAAACAGTTCCTACCCTATTGATCCATGTCCTCCTGTCTGGTGCATGGTCTTCACTCTCTCTCAAAATATTCGGTAGGAAAATCATAGGAAAACTGTGGATCTAGAATAAATAAAATGATTTTGTAATTAAAGGAATACTAAAAAGAAATTATTTCTGCTTTACCTTTTAAAAAGAATGTGTCATGAGCATCACGGGCAGGGTGCTGCTGAGGCTGGAAAAGAGCATCAAAATTCCAAAAGGAGCTCTCAATGAAATTATCCATAGGCATTTCACAAAATCTGAAAAATTAACCATCATCTATAAATATCGACAAATTACAAATTAGTAGCAGTAATGATGTACACGATGTACAGTGTAGCTGAATCACAATCACCCCCAATTTTTATGACATTTTCTGATACACCCTTATGCTATGTAGAAAGTTTGAGTTGATTCCAAATTCAATGTTACGAGTTGTGGCCATTTTTGAATGGGCCATTTTCTGAAGAACACCCTGTGCTATGGGCCAATGGTTTTTTTCAAAAATTAGCTTCAAAAATCACTATTAAATTGTCTGATGCATATTGATGTCCTTATGCTACATGTATATGTATGTACAAGTACAATGTTTGAGCTGTTTCTGATACATATTTTTCAAGTTATGAGCATTTTTTAAAATATTTTCCAAAAAATGGCTCCAAAATCATCCCCAATTTCTATTAATTATTTTCTCGTGTAAATTGATGTTCTTATGCTATGTAGTAACTTTGAGTTGATTCTGAGTCCAATTTTTTCAACTTATACTATAGCTTATATTTTTTAAATTGGGCCATCTTCTAAAAGAAATGCCACGTACATGTACAGTGTACTATAGCCCATGGTTTTTTTCTGAAAAATGGCTCTGAACAATTTTGATTAAATTTTTTGATACTTATTGTTGTACTTATGCAATGTAGGAATTTTGAATTGTTTCTGACAAATAATTCTCTAGTTATGAGCATTTTAAAAACAAGCAATTTTCACCAAGCTGTACATGTGAATACATTACTAATAATATTTTAATGAAAGGCTCACCCCATCTCAAGGAATATTTGTCGTATTTTGGTCCTAACTTTAAGCAATGGATGGAGGTGACCAGTGGCAAGAGGAGCTCCTAGTGCATTGAAATTGTAAGACTTGAATTCTTCATTCTTCCATGAACCACTAGAACAAAAGAATCAAAATAACAAAGGAACATTATTAAATAGGTACATTTAGTGAATTAAAGTACATTGTACCCTTACATGTACATCTGTGATTACAAAAGGTATCAATGCATGTACACATACATGTATATATTATACATGTACAGGTACTGTAAACCTATTAATGTTAGCGGCTACTTTATTTAGCATTTATGCTTAAATGTCAAATTAGCGACTATTAAATTTGGCATATCATTAAACCATTCCCACTTTTCTGTTAGCTGCTGCTGTCGTTCCACTGGGTTCTCCTTCCTCTGGTAGTGTTGTCGACCAAGCAGAAGAGAGCCATCTACTAGTGTAGTATCAGCATAGATACTGTATCTATGGTATCAGCGACATTTTGTGATCATGTGACTGGGTGTTTTTATTAGCAAATATTAAATTTAGCATGTTTAGGCTCTTCGCTAATATCGCTAAAATAAAGTAGCACGCTAAAATTTGTAGTTTTAAAGTATTTTATTTGAGGAAATACAGTACATGTACATGTATGTATACAGGGTACATGTTCTTATGCTGTGTATCAACTTTAAGCTGATTCCAGTCAAATTTGGATTTTTTACATGGATAAATGTCACTTTACAGCGTTCAATGTACATATTAGGAAATGATGTACATGATTGGTAATAGCAAAGTGTGTGGTGTCTGGTATTGCTGTTCTAACTAAAGAGCCAAACAATATAGTCATGTGACTTGGTACGGCACCAATCGGATAACAGCAAAAAACATGAACACACATATACAGTACATGTACATGTGAACATTACAAATCATGAATCACTTCTGTATCATTTCAGCAGTAAGCTCTGTACTCTTCTTACTGATGCTAGTGGTAAAGCAAGGACCCTGTGTGATTATGTAATTCTTTATTATACTACAGAGAAAGAGAGGGAGAGGGAGAGAGAGAGGGGGGAGAGAAAACAAAAAACAGAGCCCATAAATAAAAATACAGATTATATAAACTGACGTGTTACTGATGAGCTTCCTCTTCTTAAATTCCTTCAAATTCTCATCGGACAGTTCTCCCCTCCCACTCTCACCTTTGAGGGAACACAATAACTTCAGGACAGTATCAGTCACAGACTCCACCTACACAATTAATTAATTTAGCTATTAGATTAGTCATTATATAAATAATTTATCACAATAAATATAATGCAATGTATAACTTAAATAATAATTTTAAGTAAATTTGAGTATAAGTACTATTACCGTATAGCGAGAAATTTTGGAGGGAATTAAATTCAGCAAATTTGGCATTTTGATAGCCACTCACCAAAATAAAAATCCGCCATTTTAAGCCATTATACGCATGTTCAATGGCATGTGGCCACAAATTTGCCAAATTAAAATCTGCCAATCACCAAAATTTTTGGAATTCACCAAAATTTGGCCCCTCCAAATTTACCCGCTATATGGTATTATTAATTCCCTTTGTACAGTTAGTAATGGTCAAGAGCTAATGAGAATGGACACAATGATTCAAAATGGCGGGTTTTTATTTCGGTAAATGACTATCAAAATGTCATACCTCCTGCCTCCAAAATTACAGTACACATACCATAAAAGTAAAAATTTTCGTGGTGTAATTAAATTTCATGCATTAAAAATTTCGTGGTAGGCATTACCCTACCACTAAAAAATGGCTTAAAAATGGCTCTGAAATCAACCCAAGTTTTTATTACATTTTCTGATGTATATTGATGAATATATGCTACACAAAAAATTTGAGCTGTTTCCGACAAATATTTTTGAGTTACGGCCATTTTTAAAAATTAGCCAAAATCTAAAAAATACCCAAGGCTATAGCCCATGGTTTTTTCTAAAAAATGACTCCAAAATAACCTCAAATTTTTATTACATTTTCTGATGTATATTGATGTCCTTAGGCTATGTAGAAAGTTTAAGCTGTTTCCAACAAAAAATTTTTGAGTTACAGCCATTTTAAAATAGCGAAAATTTGAAAAATACCCCAATGCTATAGCTCATTTTTTTTTCCAAAAAATGGCTCCAAAATTACTCTAAATTTTTATTACATTTTCTGATATATATTTTGATCAGAATCTACTGAAACTTATATAACATTAGGATATGGATTGGGGAAAAAATATATAATAGAGAATTCTCTCTTAGCCTTTTTAAAAGAAATTTGTCCAAAAACCCTATAGCACAGTAAAGCTTACAGGCCTGGACTTTTGTCTAATTTTGAGCAACTTTTAAGACTTATTAAAAATTCAGTTTTAATTGGAGTTACCGTAAACGTAAAAATTTTCGTGGTATAAATTTTCAAATTTTTGAAATTTTATCATAAAAATTAATTTTTGTGCATTAAAAATTTTGTAGTAGGCGTTACCCAACTTATTAATTTACTGACCACATGGATGCCTACCTTCACTATCTTTTCAGTTATCAGGGACTACCATGTACATAAGGAGATCTGTGAAGCAGAGGAAGGAGAGATGCTGAAGTATGAAAGAGAGACGAGTAATATTCATGATCAGTACGCATGGCTGTCACGTGGCCTATTGAATTAACCACCACACCCTTGCATTAAAATTTCGTGGATCTGTGTGGCCCACGGAAAGAACGAAAATTTATCCGCCATGAAAATTTTTACATTTACGGCAAATCAGATCACATGTACTATTATTATTATTAATTTTCATTTGTTTCCCCCGTACAGCTCAAAACAAAGTTGTCACTGCTTTGTTCTAATGTAGATAGTGAAGGACCATTACTATAGCTACCACACCATAACTAACTGATAATAATAATAACCAGCAAGCCACATTCAATATTCAGTAGCAAATGTTGCATAAATAGAGTCCGGTAATATCGAAATGCTAATTACAACTTACGTTTCTATAAACTTGTGGTGGGCCTGGTGATGATTTGTCTAGCTTTAGCCATTTGTTAGACATTGCCTTGCTGAAACCAATCTTAGCATTAGGAACTGTAGACTAAAGGGAGAGATAGCGGAATGAAATCAAAATAAGAAAGACAAGACAAAATTACATATACAAGTACACATAAAATTATCATTATACATGTACGAACATTTATTACAGTTAATATTACGCTTTTTGTATAACAACAATTTCGTTTCAGCTAACACTTGCTAGGCTTGTATTTTAAACAGGCAATTTCGTAATCAAATGTAATCTTTACATGATCTTTTCTCACCATTAGTTCATTTTGTGGTGTTCCATTTGATTGATCGACTGCTTCAAAGAGTCTAACCTCATGTGAACCATTCTCAGCTATCTCTTTACCTTCTTCGGCCAGCTCCCACAATTCAGTCTGTTTCTGCTCTGTATTTATAACCTAAAAGAGAGACAAAGACCCCCACACCGTGTGCAAATCGGCAAATCAAGTGCTAAAGCCTACGTCTCTAAAGGACTCCAAACTCTTTAAGGCTCCGACTACGTCTTGATGATTTCTACCGACACTAGTAGCATATTCATAGGAATCTACTCGACCCTTTTCTGCCAGAGCTTCCAAGAGAGCATCGGGTAAAGACTCCGTCTGAGACGTCATCTTGATGTGAAGCCGGCCAACAAGGCAACACGTGTTTTAAAGGTGGGGCCGTTTATTAATTAATGGTTATTATAGTTATATAATAGATGTAGTTATTAAAAACAATAAAGTAAAGATTTTTGGGAGTTTTGTTGTTTGTAGACACAGATGCAATAGAGTATGTTCATAATTCAATGAAGTATGTTTATAATTCAATTAAATCCTGGTGGCTGCATAGTTTTTGTTGTCATGCTGTCTAGAGTCTGAGGGAATGATCCCATATCTGCAGCTGAGACTAGCATCACTCCATTATCAAAAGTCACCTTAAGAAATGGTCCAACCAATACTCCATTTCCAACGGTCACAACCTGTGAACCTTGCTCAACAGTGATTTCTTTTATGCTGGACAATGGTTGACGAAACCTACAGCACAAAGAACAAGCTCTCTTCTCACCACAAGTAGCTTCATAATAAAGATTCTCTCCATCTGTGTACAACAGGCCTGGAGCATCATTTTTATATGTTGTATAGCCCCTTACTGCTATGAATCTACCAACTTTGAGATGAGCAGTGATGGTAGGATCATCTAATATTGGGGCCTGAGAGCAACAGCAGCAACCCATGACTTCAGTCTTGTGAGGATTCAATGGACAGGTATTAATTCAAGTATTAGATTATACAGCTGAGAGTCAATGACTGATAAGCTCGCTGATGAGCTAGGAGCATGCAGAGTGATTTTTATAAGCATTGTAAGGTGTGGTTTGTGATGAAAGGCCATTGAAATGAACATTCATTGGGTGGGAGTTCCCCAAGTTCAAGGTGCAGACATTAATGAAATTGTTTGCACTATAGTCTACTATGGAAGCTACAATGATGTCACATCACAATTTTATTACATGCAAAGCTTCTTAGCAGGTGTGGTTTAGGTACAAATCTGACCTGAGGCTGCATAACACATCACAATTTGGCATGAACCCAAAAACAATTATTATATCATTAATTTATATGGCAATGGGCAGTTTTCCAAGCTGTGAGCCACAGTGTCAGTTATGCAATGTCAGCACCACAAAATTTGCTGGAATTTGGATTATTAATTTTTCTTAGCAACTAAAAACAACTAACAACAACAACAACAACAGCAAAATTTTACATCATTAGATTATAGCATTTTGATTGCTGTTTTTTGATATTCCCCGAATTAAACTTGTTCTTTTTGGCCTGTACTTTTCCAACTCAAAGCCACTATTAGACTGTAATTTAGCAGTAGAGCTAGTAGCTGATGCATAACTATTCTGAAACTCCTTTAATAGAAAGCATGTGACAATGATGGTACTAGCTATTATCATTATAATTATGACTACTGTTATGATCACTGAAGCTGCAACAAAGCCAACAAGAGTGGGAGTATGTGATACACTGTATGTTATGGATTGATATTTCTCTGATTGTATATAGACACATATGCTTTTTCCTTTGTAGCTTGATATATCAATGTAACATGATCTCTCTGTATCACTCAATGAACAGCTGTCGATATTGCTATCAGAGTATGTGGTAATGTTGGCACTGATGTTTAGCTTGATAAACGTATCACTGGATCGCTCACTGATCACTGCAGCAATGAAGTAAAAGTTAGTTTCATTCAATAGCAAAGTACCACTAGAATGCCCTCCTGTTGATCGGTGAAGGCAGAAGGTACTGATACCGGTATTACGTGAAATATCAGAATTAGCAATGTAACTTTGATACCTGCTTATATCGTTAAAAACTGTCAAACAAAAACTTTTTGTATAATTTGCTGAGTAAGTGATGGAGCCAGTATTAAGAGTATGAATAGGAATGTCCCCATTATAATAGTTTACAGGTATGGGTTGCTGTTGGTTCAATGCAATGCTGTGCATTCTTAATGGCAAGAAGCTGGTTTTGATACTCTTCACATTGCATGACTGAATGTAATAAAAGACATCATTATCTACTGACTGTGGCATTACACGGAGTCCTTTAACCACTTCAGTATCAAACCCATTTGAATGAAGAGATATAAATACGTTACCACCAGCAAAGACTGAACCAGGGCCACTAAAAGCAGTCATCATGACTGAACTGTATGTTATTATTAGTATTGCTAATGCAAGAACTGAGACTATTCCAACTACAAGACAAGTGCACTGCTTCCCTACATAATGAGATCAGGAATGATTTATAAGTATTGATATCTTACTTTTAGGATTCATGGTAGATCTTTACTAGTACTCTTTCAACAAAAAAAAGAGAGCTAAAGTTTTTAAAATGCTGAGTGATTGTTTTTCTATGAACTTTGCTTTATTCATAGCATGATGCAGCACATGCAATTTATTCTGGTGGGAGGAATGGAATGGGCCAGGATGTGATGTAATGATCTACTTAAGTAATGAATCTACTTCTTGAAACTCTTCGTGCTGAGAAAAGATCTGAAGATGACTGAATTTGCAAGCTACTGCTGCTTCTTACTTTTGTCTCTGGTCCTGGCAAATGCAGCTAGATCTAACAGTACCGGTCATTATCATGAATGTCCTCATGACAAATTACCAAAAAAGGTATATAGATCTATACTCGTTTTCCTCTTATTATATATTTGCATTGTATTTTTCGTTTTTTGCAGTTCTTGGTTAGAACACATTTGGAAGTTTCATATAAATCTGAGGCAGCAAAGACTTTAGCTGTAGCTGGGAGGAATGAGCCTTTTAATCAACCTATTCGCATCAATCTCCACTACAACTTTACTTTTTTGGGAGTGTGAGTAGATATATAATGTAGGCTATAATATTGGTGCATCCGCAAATAAAGCGTCTATAGGTGCATCATAATTCTATAATCTCATTGTATTCTGCTAATCAGCAATGTTTTTTTGTATGTGAGTGTTTATGTATGTGTGTGTTCTAGTTGTGCATATGTCACACAGTCACAGACTCACAGTCATTATGATGAGCATCGAGTATACATTTGACTGTGTGGGCTGTGTGACACACAAGTACCGGCAACAATTAATGCAGATAACTAGCTTTAGTGTGTTAATCTCCACCATACTAGACTAAAAATTGCTTAGTTATAGCTATTGTTATCATAGCATACGGTGTCCCTAGGGCCCATAGGCACAGGTGCATTATTCTTGGAATTTGTAGAACTGCCCGTGGGGCCACCCCAATTACTTAATAGGCTGAGGAATGGTCTTACTAGCCAAACTAGGCTGCCCCTTTGACTATAACTAAATTGTACACACACTGAACTTGGGGTGTGAAAAATGGATTTGCTTTCAGTATTACCTATTGTTGTTCTAGTTCTCAGAACTAGAACTATTTCGCTATTAGTTCTTGGGTTTTTCCCCTTTAGTTCTAGAACTAGAACTAGAACCAACATAAAAATCCAGAATAAAACCAGAACTAGAACCAACCGTACTGAAACTTTGTACCGGACTATAGAACTATAACTAACAGTGTTATGGAATTAATAACTAATCTATAACTAAAATATATAATCATTGTCACAACCTAGAACTAGAACTAAGTGTGTAGAACTAGAACAAAAACTAGTCACTATTAATAGTTCTATATTTAACATAAACTACATCTACATGTACTGTTTGTGTCCTCATGCATAGCATGTGAATGAGTCTATCATGTATGCATCTCAGCTGCTACAAGTACAAGTACAACTTACAGGTGGATAAGGAAAAGAAACAGCTGAACCAGGACCCACACCAGATGTAACTGAACTATTTCAACTTGAGGAAGATGAGGTTGTGGAAGTCAAGAGTCGTGTAAAGTTTGAAGCCGAATTCAAAGCACTGTCTGGGATTACTTTATATACAATGAAGATACAGACGAAAGCATTTAGGCTGACTAACGATACTTTAGAGAGAGAGACATTACTTAGGAAAAACAAGCAGTACATTAAATAAACTGTACAGTGAACTTGCAATATATATTTATTGTGCATTAATTATGATGGAAAACTCATTGCATGCATGGTTATTATACTTTCACAGAGCACATACATGTAACTAGAACTATAATTAAGAGCTTAATACCAAACTAGAACTATCTAACAGTAAAAATTTCAAGGAACTAGAACTAGGACTAACTATACTAAAAGCTATATGTAGGAACTATAACTAGAACTAACCCAATAAATTTTACACTAACAAGAACTAGAACTATTCTTGTAACAGCCTAAAAAAGGAACTAGAGCTAGAACTATTTGCAGTTTTGCACCTATGATAGAACTAAACTAGAACTAAAATTGAAAAAGCCATACTGGTCCAACAATAGTATTACCGTATAGCTTGGTATAGCTTGATATTTTCGTGGGTTGATATTTTCGTGGTTTGCTCCTGGTGGGACAATTTGTGGTTTAATTTTCGTGGTTGACAGTTTACATAGCCTGTAAGGGATGGCACTTCAATGATTTCGTGGGTTTAAATTTCGTGGGCAGCCCATAACCACGAAAACCACGAAATTTACATTCCACGAAAATTTTAAGCTATACGGTATCACAACAACTCAGTGTAAGAGCAAAAATGTACTAACCACATTCTCTGTTGTAGCCAGTATTAAATTTATTTTATGGCCTTAATATGATTATCTAACCATAATAATAATGTGTTCCAAATCCAACTATCTAAAAATAATTATTTACTGAAATATGAGCCTTCAAAGTCATAATGAAAAATGTTGACATTTTGCTTCCTGCAATGTTACTTCCTGTTTGTGAGTGTGGCTAAACGTGACGTCATTAGGGCATAGATAATAGAGTATACTCTATTATCTCTATTATACTTTATTATCAATGTAGTAGGGGAGTGATCCGGCCTTTATTCTCATTAGGATCGAGCCTATTATATAGATGGGCGAATCCAGAAATTTGCATTCAATTTTCGATTCTGAATACTTTTGAGACTGGAATCGATGGAATCGAATACCGATTCCGAGTACTACATCTACACATGCGCAAAGCCACGTGATATCAATTAGAGCAATAAAATGCAATAATAATGAATAATTAAGGTATTAACTACTGATTAATTAACTATTATTGATATTAAAAGGTGTGGTTGGGTGTTGCTTAATTTGGAATTGTTTCAAAAAATTCCCACTTCTCTTTCGATACGAGTACGATTCCATTTGGAATCAAAGGATCAAATACTCCGGACTCAGAATCGCCATCACTAGCCTATTATGCTCATAAATGTTCCTATTATTCTTTATGGAAATTCTTAATAATTTTCCCCATTATTCTTTTCATTTTATCCTATTATTCTCAATTTATTCTCAATAATTTTCTCAAATAATCAATTTTCACCCAAGAATTGCATCCCAGTAGTGTTTTAAAAATAGGTCTTCCAAAAAACCCTAGCCAAAATTTTTTAAATTTTCTTCAGTCTGCAATCACCATTGACCTGAACTCCACTTATTATTCCACTATTATTCCTATTTCCATCCAATTATTCCAGCATTATTCCTCACATGAGGAAACCCCTTTTATTCCTAAAATTATGCTGGAATAATAGGCTCATCCCTAATTCTCATGCCTTGTAGCACAAATTTAAAAATTTGGATCTTTAGCTTTCATTATTCTAAGCATGCAACTGCAAGAAGATGCCTCAGAATAGCAAACAAGAAAATTCACCAAAGTGTGATATTATGACTTTTTCTTGCAGTTGCATGCTTAGAATAATGAAAGCTCAAGCCTGGATCCCAATTTTTAAATTTGTGCATGCTATTACATTACAAGGTATAAGAATAAAGGATCATTTTCCCCTATAAAGGAATGGAGTTACATGTACCAGTATCTACTATGATGCCACCATATTTGAAGGCTCATATCTCAGTAAATAATTATTTTTAGACAGTGGGATTTGGAACACATTATTATTATGGTTAAGTCATCATATTAAGACCATAAAATAAATACATCAAATTTGGAGATACCCTTTAAATAGGTATTTCTACTTAATTCTGATGACTGTGTTGATTATTAGTATGCTAATCAAATTTTTCAATTTAATATAGATTATCTGAGACAAAACAGCAACAAGTGAAGGTTTGTATTTAACAGATTTATCATTTTAATTCATTAATATCATTGTTATTTAACCATGCAGACTATCATGAGTCAAGTAAAAGAGAATCTTGAGTCAATCCTTACAGTGAGAAGGACTCCAAGCCCTCTTCGATTACGAAGGCAATTATTTGCTATAGAGTTTATTGTCATTATACATTTAGGCATTGTGTCAGTAATGATGAAGTTATTTTAACTGGTCCTACTGAACCATGTCTTCATCAATGTTCAACAAAATCAGTTATTTGTGATGCTTTTCCAGTACCATCAGAACATCTACAGGTGATTTGTCAAACAGATTAATAGTATAACTAAATTCTAAGAAATTCATTTACACAAATTATATAACCTGTTTGTTCTAATCTATATTGTGCATGTTCAATTTTTCATAGTAATTTATTTAATGTTTGACAACAACTTTATTTTATATGTACATATAGCGTTGTGTGCAGTGCAATGGAGATAGTAGCAATTGTGTTGAGGCTTATAGTGATGGACCTGGTATTGAAGCTGACCTTGCTCTATATGTATATGGTATTGATGTCAACTGTGATGAGGGTACCATTGCTTATGCCACAGCCTGCCAATTGGAAGATCGATATGACAGGTAGGCTAAGTTAAATGACTAGGACTGTATAGTGTGTCATATTTGTTAACATTATGTGAGTGATTTTTCAGGACTGATGCTGTATAGCACAAATATTTGGAGGGTTGTATATTCACAAATTTGCTTTAAAATCTATTTTGTGGATTTAATTTTCATAAATTTATACCGGTTGCCATCTTGTACCCTTTTAATTTGATTTTCACAAAAGTAATTTTTGTGAATTTTCAAAAAATTCAGTGCAAAATCTGCAAAATTTACAGCCCTTGAAAATTTTGCTCTATATGGTAATTTTTATGGAATTAATACTTTTTTGTAGGCCAATATCAGGAATTATCAATTTCTGCCCAAGTGACATTAATGATGCAGAACACGTTTTTAAGGTTGCAAAACATGAAATTTTTCATGTGCTAGTAAGTTCGTTATAAAACTAAAATTATTAATAACAGCTACTAATGGACTCATAATGTATGTCATTATATATTTATTTATTTATTTATTATATAGGGATTCTCAGATAACTTATATCCATGGTACAGAGATGAAAGGGGAAACCCAAGAACACATAGAGATGCCAATGGTAACCCACCAACTGATGCTAATGGGTCAGTTAAAATGATTATGATATCTTTATTAATAATGATATTCAATAGTAAATATATAGCAGCAGAAAATACAGTAAAAACAGTGGTCATTAATGATTGGCAGACGAGATTCGGGACAATGACAAAAACAGTTACACAATTAGTTACTCCAAAACTTGTGGTATGTCATGAAAACAACTTAGTAGACCTATATTAAATAAATTACCTGTAAATTTATAGGAGGTTGGAAAACATCATTTTAATTGTGATACTTTGGAGGGTGTTCAGTTAGAGGATCAAGGTGGTAGTGGTACTGCCGGATCACACTGGGAGAAAAGATTACTAAATGTAAGCACACACTTGATAACCTTGCCCATATCCAATGAATTTTTATTTTGTTCAGTATGAAGCTATGACTGGTGTCATATCAGAAAACCTTGCATTCTCCAGTTTTAGTTATGCACTGTTAGAAGACAGTGGGTATGTTAATTAAACATTAAAACCATAATGTATTGTAATTATAATTTTATTTATAATTATATAGTTGGTATAAAGTTGATTATAGCAAAGCAAGTATACTAGTTTGGGGACGTGGTGATGGATGTGGATATGTTACTGGTTCTTGTGGAGGATACATTGACTCAAAAAGAAGACAGTATGTACATACACTGCTAATGAATTGACTGTTATTTAAATATGTAGGAATGAGCCAATAGCTCCATTTTGTGATTTCTTTACCGATGATGACCATCATCCACAAAACCTAAAATGCAACATAGACAGGACAGCAGTTGCTTTTTGTAACCTTGTGGATAATTACTTATATGTAGCATCTTATGTATCAATACCTCGAGAATATCAGGTAGAAAGAAAAAGTTTTATTTGTACGATAATGACTACTTTTATACTTGTGTCTAGTATTTAAACTCAGGTGAAAATTTTGACAGCTCAGCATACAGGCTCCCGTTTTATGGAGGTTTTGTTCAATCAGCAGACTTCTGCCCATATTATCTTGACCTAGTAAATATAAAACTTTTTATAAATAGGTATTCTATTTTTTCTTTATTAATTTTAGCTAAGGGAAGCCCCTCGGGGTATATGCAGGAAAGGGATCCCCCTAAGTAATATAAATAGTATAAATCATAAATATTTATTAAATTATTTATGTCATGCAATAGCTGCTAATAATGAAGCAGCAGAGACATATGGACCTAGATCACGTTGTGTGGATCACTCTGAAAAGTGGCAGATCACTAATGGCTCAAACACATACACTGCCAAATACAGTGCTGGATGCTATGAGGTAGAAAAAGGTTGTTTATGTTTACACCTCAAGGTGTAAAGCAAGATGTCAGTCGATCCTTTTTTAATTGTATATACTTACATTTTGTAGTACCAATGCTCCAATAGTGCTGTTACTATAATGATCCTTGGACAATCATATACCTGTAGTAAAGCTGGTCAAGTGGTATGCCATTCTTATAACATATAACACACATATCTCATTTCAGCGTTTCCCATAAAGCATGCATGTTATGTGGGTTTAACAGCACATATCAGTATAATTTATGAGCTGACAAGCACTATAATGTATAACATTTGGAACAACTTTTAAAAATTAAATTTTGATTGCACGAATCCACTATAACTTTCTATACTACATAAAGACTTGTATGTGTATCAAAAATAATTATAGAAATTAAGAATTCTCTTATATTTATTTTTGACAAAATTTGGCCAAAAACCATGCAAATCAGTGCAGGATCTTTAGTCAATATGACTCTAACAATCTACTGACAAGAAGCTGCACAATGTTAAAGTCTTGTGGGAAACCCTGTCATATTGAGTGTTTTATAGATAAAAATTGATCAGACTACAAATGATGTGAGATATCGTGGAGGGATTGTGTGCCCATCCTGTGTTGAGATATGCTATGTGAGTACTGAGTACAGTATATTTGAATTTTTTACTTTATTTCTTAAATGTTTTTGCAGGATGATTTTACAAATTGCCCTGAAGCAGGTAAAAAAAAAATTATAAAATCCACCATGCATTATTTGTATCATCCAGCTAAACTATATAGAGAGTTAGCGAGTCCTACTCCTAGTAAAAGTGTTGGAAACCCTACTTCTTCTACTGCTAGTGTTCAAAGTTCCACTTCTTCTACAGTTACTGCTGGGAGTCCAACTTCTTCTACTGTTACTGCTGGGAGTCCAACTTCTTCTACAGTTACTGCTGGGAGTCCAACTTCTTCTACAGTTACTGTTGAGAGTCCAACTTCTTCTATAGTTAGTGTTGGAAGTCCCACTCCTGCAACTGATAGTGCTGGGAACCTGCTGCCAATGGTGAATCTTCTTCTTGCAGCGATCTTTGCTTCATTCATTATTAACTATTAAAACTTTAGTCGTTATGTGCATGTGTAAGTTAGAGCAATTCTTAGTAGATTTTTCTTCACCTTTATTCTAATAAATGCTTTAATGTTCTGATATGATTCTTTTTTTTACTTATGAGTAGATTCTATTTAATATACCCTATGAGGCTTGATTTAAGACCAATGATTTATCCAAACTCTTGAGTTTACTGTCATCATGGTAAACATCAATATTAAAAGAGCTATTATTAACTATGGTAAACACAATTGAAACATAGGTAAACAACAGTAAACATCATTGATAAGCATTGAAACTGTGGCAAACATTAATAAATGTAAGTAAGTACTGATATACATATGATATACAGTGGTGAACATAGGGAAATAGTAATAAACATAGGTAAAAGGTGGTAAAAATTGATATACAGTGGTAAACATGAGTACACAGTGATTTAGAGTGTTAAACACAGGTAAACATAAGTAAACAAAGATATACAGTGGTAAACATGGCTAAACACTGATAAACTTTGACAATATAGTGGTAAAGACTAGTAGACATAGGTAAACAATGATATACAATGGAAAATATAGGTATACAGTGATATACAATGTATGCCTGTTTACTTATGTTTATCACTGTTTAGCATTGTTTACTTATGTTTATGATTGTTTAGCATTGTTTACCACTGTCTACTTATGTTTAGCATTGTTTACTTATGTTTATCACTGTTTAGCATTGTTTACTTATGTTTATGATTGTTTAGCATTGTTTACCACTGTCTACTTATGTTTAGCATTGTTTACTTATGTTTATGATTGTTTCGGATGGCACAAGAGTTTTCTTCCCACACTGATGTTTACTAAATTAACATTAAACTCTGAAGTTTGGCTAAATGTATAAAATCTAAAATGTAAGAGAATTCTCTTCTACTATCTTGATCACATGTAGATCTAATACATGGGAAAATATTTTGCCTACAAAATGTTAATGCAACATGTAATACATGTGAAAATATGTTGTCTCCATGCAAGGTGTTAATGCAACAATGTTGCCCTGTGTATGTTGCCTTAATCATACTGTGTTTATGCTGTTATAGTAATGTTTAGGGACTTTATAAGATATAATTCTAGATATGATAGTGATGCAATAATACTTCAAACTTTATTTAACCTGAACTGTGACTTACTCCTACTGCATTTGGACATAAGGAATAAAGATGAAGGGTACAAGCTACAGCTATTTCATCTTGATTAGTCTCTTGTTCTGGCAAATACAGCTACCAGTCATTATCATGAATGTTCTCATGACAGTTTACCAAAAAAGGTATTGCTGTATGTTATCATCTCAATCTTGGCATTGTATATATTTTTTGCTTTCACAGCCTTTGGTTAGAACTCATTTGGAAGACTCAAACAAGTCAAAAAAGAACACAGCAGCTCTAGTTGGACAAAATGAGCCTTTTAATCAACCAATTCGCATCAGTCTCCACTACAACTTCACTTTTCTTAGAGCGTGAGTAAAATTCTAGGTCCCCATGCATTGTGAGCATAGACAATGAGCCATAATCTCATTGTAATCAACAGTAATTTGCATGGCTTGTTTTGTATGACAGCATATTGCCCATCATCATCAGCTAGCATTGACTGTAAAATTTCTCCAAGAATAGAAGCTATAAATTTGTAATTAGATTAGCTTTGTAGACTTGCATTATTAACTTTGTGTTCACATATGGCACTTTTTCATTCGTAATTTGATAACAGTAAGAAGAACAATAACAGCAATAATAGGACCCGTTATTTATAAGTCATGCATATCAGAGCAAATATTTGTTAATCATAGCAACCAAGACCTAGTCAGCAAGATCAAAATAGCAACAACTATAACTATTTACGTGACTACTATCCAGTTATGGAATGCGTGGGAGTATATAGACCTGAAAAATATGTTAAGTAACTATATCAACTTATAAATAAGGGCATGCACCTTTCAGTCTGACTAGCCTGATATTCAATAGTTACTATGCTATGTATGGTATAATGAAGTTATGCTTAAAAATCAATTTCTAGATTATCTGTATTAAAACAACAACAAGTGAAGGTTTGGCATTTAACAGATTTATACTTTAATTTATTATTTTATCAATTAATGCATGCAGACTATCATGGGTCAAGTAAAAGAGAATCTTGAGTCAATCCTTACAGTGAGAAGGACTCCAAGCCCTCTTTGATTATGAAGGTATGAATAATCATCACTGATAGAGATTCTTATCCTTACATCATTACACTTATAGGTATTGTGTAAGTAATGAAGGAAATTTTACACTAACTGGTTCTACTGAGCCATGCCCTGATCAATGTTCAAATGAATCAGTTATTTGTTCTGTTTTTCCAGTGCCATCGGAACATCTACAGATGAGTATGTTTTAATTCATGAGACTAATTCATAAATATACTAACAGTTTACTAATGTTTCAGAATAACTTTTTTATGTGTACATACTTTTTAGCACTGTATGGAGTGCAATGGAGGTAATAGCAATTGTGTCAAGGCTTACAGTGATGGACCTGGTATTGAAGATACAGATCTTGCTCTATATGTATATGGTATTAATGTCAACTGTGGTGGAGGTACTATTGCTTTTGCTTCTGCCTGCCAATTGGAGGATCAATATGACAGGTATAGACTGTGTCAAACATTTTGTAAATTATAATGTGTCTCGAGTTAATTGTGCTTGTAGTTACATATATTAATGTTTATAATTTATAGGCCAATATCAGGAATCATTAATTTTTGTCCAAGTAACATCAATGATGATGAACAGGTTTTTCAGGTTGCAAAACACAAGGTTTTTCATGTGCTAGTCAGTTAATTTTGCTGAACAACTTTTTACTATGATTTGAACTTATCACATCATACAGGGATTTTCAAATAACTTATATCCTTGGTACAGAGATGAAAATGGAAACCCAAGAACAAGTAGGGATGCTAATGGTAACCCACCCACTGATGCTAATGGGTTAGTTAAAATAATCTACAATGATGTACTTATGTTCTTGATGGCAATAGCCAATATGTAGCAGCAAACAATACAGTAAAAATGGTGAATTTAACAGATTGGCAGACAAGATTTGGGCCAATGAACAAAACTGTTACTCAGTTGGTGACTCCAAAAATTGTGGTATGTAATAGTGATGAAAGCAGCATAGTAAATCTATAGATCTATGTTTATATTTATAGGAGATTGCAAGACGTCATTTTAATTGTGATACTTTGGAAGGTGTTCAGTTAGAGGATCAAGGTGGTAGTGGCACTGCTGGATCACACTGGGAGAAAAGATTACTAAATGTAAGCACATACTCAAATATCTTGCCATTATATGCAATGAATTTTTATTTTGTTCAGTATGAAGCTATGACCGGTATCATATCTGAAAACTTTGCATTCTCAAACTTTAGTTATGCATTATTAGAAGACAGTGGGTATGTTAGTAAAGTATTAAAAGCATAATCATTATAATTATAATAAAATTGTATGGTTGGTATAAAGTGAACTATAGCAATGCAAGTTAGTATACTAGTTTAGGGACATGGTGCTGATGGATGTGGATATACTGCTGGTTCTTGTGGAGGATATATTGACTCAAAGAAAAGACAGTATGTATCTCCAGTGCTCCTATTAAAATTAGTATTTAAATATAGGAATCAACCAATTGCTCCATTCTGTGATTTCTTTACTGATAATGAGTTTAATCCTCAAAACCTATCTTGCAATATAGACAGGACAGCAGTTGCTTTTTGTAACTTTGTGGATAATTACTTATACGTAGCATCTTTTGTATCTATACCTCGAGAATATCAGGTAAAAAAGATGCATTTTAATTGTACAATAATTGTTTTATTATTTTAGTATTTTAATTCGGGTGCAAATTTTAATAGTACATGCACCAACTAGACTCCCATTTTATGGGGAATGTGTTCAAGTAGCAGACTTCTGCCCATATTACCTTGACCTTGTGAGTATAGTATTTTTATGATAAATATTTTTATCTAGTTTTGATTATTAATTATAGTTAAGGCAAGCTCCTCGGGGTAACTGTAGGAAAGGGATTCCCCTAAGTAATATAAATAGTATAAATTATAAATATTTACTAAATTATTTTCATGCAATAGCTGCTAATAATGAAGCAGCAGAGACATATGGACCTAGGTCACGTTGTGTGGATCACTCTGGGAAGTGGCAGATCACTAATGGCTCAACACATACACTGCCCAATACAGTGCTGGATGCTATGAGGTAGGCTGATAAAAGTGTATTAAAGATAGTTTTTACAAGCCAGAGGGCATTATTCATACCAAACTTATTATTCATGATAACTATTCACTTTTGCAGTACCAATGCTCAAATAGTGCTGTTACTATAATGATCCTTGGACAATCATATACCTGTAGTAGAGCTGGTCAAATGGTATGCCATACTTTTGTATTTATGTATATATTGAGTGTTTTATAGATACAAGTTGATCAGATTACAAATGGTGTGAGGTATCGTGGAGGGATTGTGTGCCCATCTTGTGTTGAGATATGCTATGTAAATGCATGTATTCACTTATTTATTAATTTAAATTATTATTATTATTTGCAGGATGATTTTCAAAATTGCCCTGAAGCAGGTAATAAGAGTGATCAGCTATATGAACACAATGTTATAAAATTTTTTATATCATTAAGCTGAACTGTATGGAGATTTAGCAAGTCCTACTCAAACTCAAAACATTGGAATTCCCACTTCTGCTAGTGTTGGAAGTTCTACTTCTACAGTATTATATAAGTTTCACATCTTCTACTGTTAGTGTTGAAAGTTCCACATCTTCTACTACTAGTGTCGGAAATCCTACTTCTACTGTTAGTGTTGGAAGTCCCACTCCAACAGATAGTGCTGGAAATTTTTTGCCAATGGTGGAGCTCCTTTTTGTACTCATCTATATATAATTGAGCATACACCCACGCAAAGCAGCACATCACGTGATCTGGGTGGGGCTCAGTGTGCAAAAAATGTCATAGATAACAGAATGAAAGAAGGGAATAGAGTAAAGTCATTTACTCTACTATCTATGATAATGCTTGCTAAAATATTGTTTGCTTTATTTTCCCTTTCAGTCTGTGCAACAACTGGAGGAGCTGCGGCTGCTCCAACAGACAAGCCTCACATTGTCTTTGTACTAGTGGATGATTGGGGGTTTGCTGATGCCAGTTTCCGTAACCCAGCCATTAAGACACCAAACTTCCAGTACCTTGTAGACAATGGACTTATCCTGAACAGACACTATGTATTCAAGTACTGCTCGCCTTCAAGAGCTTCATTCCTAACTGGTAGATTCCCTCATCACGTGCACCAGTGGAACCCAACACCACTGGGAATGGTTGGGACCAATATTAATATGACCATGTTACCTGCCAAATTGAAGAATGCTGGGTATGCCACCCACATGGTTGGTAAATGGCACCAGGGTTTATACGACCCAGCTTATCTTCCTATTAATAGAGGCTTCGATACGTCATCTGGGTTCCTGCAAGCTGAGGAAGGTCACTTCAATCAGACAATAGGTTGTGCTGTTGATTTCTGGAAGAATGATGCCCCAGACACTCGTAATGGCACATGCGACTCTTATATTTATAATAAAGACCTAACCACTGTATTCAATGAACATGATGCCAGTAAACCATTATTCCTCTATCTTCCATTACATAATGTCCATGCACCAATTGAAGCACCTCAGGAATGGCTGGATCTCTATCCTGCTAACTCTACCTGTGACACAAGGAGAATACTGCAGGCTATGGTCAGTGTAGCTGATAATGTCACTGGACATGTTGTTAATTTATTAAGAGAAAATGATATGTGGGATAACACTCTAATGGTAGTATCAGCAGATAATGGAGGAGCAGATTGTAAAGGTAGTAATTACCCGTTGAAAGGTTCAAAATACACTTTCTTTGAGGGAGGAGTGAGAGTCATTGCTTTTGCAAGTGGAGGGCTGATACCAGCAGGAAGACGTGGGAAGAGTACCGATGGGTTCATTCATATTGCTGACTGGTACACCACATTCTGTAAAATGGCTGGTGTGGATCATAATGACTCTGGCAAAGGAAAGTTCCCAGTTGATGGACTGGATGTATGGCCTATCATTACAGGAGAGAATGAAGAAACGCAACATGAAGAGATTGTATTGGGATATGATTTTGACTATTCACCCTCTCACACTCATCAAGGTGCTATCATTGCCGGCAGACATAAACTGATTGTTGGTAACCAGTACACTCACTGCAACTCACTGATGTGGTCACCATTAAACTATCCTTGCAGTAATGGTAGTGTCTCTGAAGACTGTGATCCTTATTGTCTTTATGATATCATTGATGATCCATCAGAAAGAAATGACCTCTCAAAAAAAGAACTCGTAATACTTAAAGATATGCTTGATAGGTACAACAGTTACTCAAAGGAGCCTCGTTCAATGCAAGACCAAGGTATCCACAATATGGCGGATATTCCAAGAGGCAAACAGCTTTGTGAGTATTTCAGTACACGAGGAATGTACTGGCAGCCTTGGGTCAACGTTTGATTAATATTATTGCTGCTTTTACTTGCTATATAATGCTATCCTATGCTTTACATTAAATTAAAGGGTAACTACCATGTATTTTTGGGGTTTTTTATTTGCTTAATATGATTGCCTGAACATAGTAATGATGTGTATTCAGTTTTACTGTCCAAAAAAATATTCACTGAGATATAAGCTCTCAAAGATGCTTATTATTGCTTCCTGCCATGCTACTTCGTGTCGGTCAGTGGGTATCTATGCAAGAGGCAGAGATGCTTGTAAATACATTGAATCCTTATGTTGGCTATTTGGAGTCTTTTTCTTGCATTGCCATACTGAGAATAAGAAAACTTAATGATCTAATTCTTTACATTACTGCTATTAATAATCAATTTCACCTATAAACCAATGTAAGTGACATCATTTCATGATTGAGCAACCTCCTCTGTGCAAAACTCAACAGCATTGTGACTACTTATAATTATTGTGTCTAGTATTTTAATTTGGATGCAAATTTTGACAGTTCACCAGCTAGACTCCAATCACTAATCATTACTTACATTTTATAGTATACCAATGAGTGCTGTTACTATAATGATCCTTGGACAATCATATACCTGTAGTAGAGCTGGTCAAGTGGTATACCATACTTTTGTATTTATGTATATATTGAGTGTTTTATAGATACAAGTTGATCAGATTACAAATGGGGTGAGGTATTGTGGAGGGATTGTGTGCCCATCTTGTGTTGAGATATGCTATGTAAGTGCATGTATTCACTTATTTATTAATTTAAATTATTATTATCATTTGCAGGATGATTTTGAAAACTGCCCTGAACAGGTAATAAGAGTTTTATATTAACACAATATCTTAGATTTTTCTATGATTAAGCTCAACTGTAAGGAGATTTAGCAAGTCCTACTCCAACTGAAAGTATTGGAAGTCCCACTTCTGCTAGTGTCCAAAGTTCTACTTCTACTGCTAGTTTTAAAAGTCCTACATCTTTTACGGTTAGTGTTGGAAGTCCTACTTCTTCTACAGTTAGTGTCAGAAGTTCTACTTCTTCTACTGTTAGTGTTGGAAGTCCTACTTATACTGTTAGTGTTGGAAGTCCTGTCCCACTCCTTCTTCAACAGATAGTGCTGAAAATTTTCTGCCAATGGTGAAGCTCCTTTTTGTAGTCATTTTTGCTTCCTTAGTCATTAACTATTAGAACTTTAGTTGTGGTGAGTGTTTATTAAAGTATAGTTCAGTTGGTTTTTATTGTTAATTTTTGCCCTTGCTTTGAAAGTTCATTAAAAGATTATATGATTTAAAAAATGTTATTGGCTAAATAATTTGAGACCAGAATTTACTCAAAGAGCATTACAGACACATGTGACCTAGCAATGCAAGCCTAAAATACGGTCCAATAAATGAGGTCACGTCACTGCTTCACTAGAATCAACTGATAGTGTTGGGAACCTGCTACCAATGGTGTGGCTTCTTTTTTTAAGAGTCTTTGGCTCTTTGCTTCATTTATCATTAACTGTTAAAACTTTAGTTGTTGCACTTGTGTGTGTTAGAGCATTTTTGTAAATTTTTCTACACCCCAAACATTCAATGCTTTCATGGACGTTCTGGTTTGTAGGTATTTTAATAATCACACAAATTTAAGTCCTATTTGCGCAAATATGTTTCAAAGGGCATCTGTCTATAGGAGCTAATAAAAAAAGTTGTAGTATAGTGTAATAAGCATTTTATACAATTCTCAGCAATATAGACATATTACTAAGTATTGTGCTTGTCACTCATATGCACACATTAGAACATTATAAAATTTAAAATGTAGAAGAATTCTCTTATTATCTTGCGTGGTCATTAATTACATTAGATCAAATGATACATAAACAAATATGCTATTTATAGTAGGTAATTAATGTTTTAGGGACTTTATGTGATGTAATGCTATATGGTAGTGATGCAATTTCGTGCTCTATTAAAATGAAATAAGTGAACTTATAATTTTTTATACTGCATTTAGACATTTCTAAAGCAAAGAAGTTAAAATGAAGAGTAGAAGCTACAGCTATTTCATTTTGAGTTTCTCTCTTGTTCTGGCTAATACAGTTACCAGTCATAATCATGAATGTCCTCATGATAAATTAACTAAACAGGTAAAAAGACTGTGATGGTTATCATCTCAAATTATTTGCATTTTATTTCTTTACTTTCACAGTTTTTGGTTAGGGCACATTTGGAAGACTCATATAAATCAACAAAGAATACCATTGCAGCTCTAGTTGGACAAAATGAACCTTTCAATCAACCAATTCGCATCAATCTCCACTACAACTTCACTTTTCTTGGAGCGTGAGTAAAATCCCTGCATTAAATATGTGTGTGGCATATAAATTATAATCTCAGTGTGATCAACAGTATACTTTCTCTTGTTTGTAGTTGTGTGTGTGCCTATTAGCATTCTGCCCATCGGTGGCATAAGCATCAGTTGTAATGTGTACAATAGATGCTCAAGATAAAGCTATAGCTTATGATTTACCTGTGATTTGTTTGTTATTAAAGCATGCAATTTTTTTTATAATCTGGTGCATTAAATTTGTAGCTTTAGTAAGTCCATTCTAATCAGCATGCAAAGCAAAATAATTGAGCACACACCATACTGTTGGTGTAGAAATCTGTGTAGTAGGTATACATTATTGCAAAAGTCATACAATAGCTGCTGTTCTTAGCCTGGGTGTCCTACATTTGGCTAGTATAAATTCTGTTTACCAACGTTTAGCTTAAAGTAATGTCATCTAAGATCATTCTTCTATTCTATTACAATTTCTGTCCTTATCATTCACTTTCTATTTACCTGTAGCACTTTGTTCATTCTTAATTTGATTATAGTAAGATGAATAAAGCAATAATAAGATCTAATTTTGGGGGAAATTTATGAATCAGCAAATAATTATTTGTTTATATAAACTATAAACAATGGAAGCCACAAAGACCTATATATGACAGACCATATGACAACATTTTGTAGTAGCAAATTATGTAACTATGGATTTGTATGGAATGCATGAGAGTGTAGGCCTGACAATTATGTTATCATTAAAGTAATTAGGTATATCATAAATATACCAACTCATGAATGAAGACCTTTGAAGTTTGATACTTCATCAATCATCCTATATTTGCTTTCAATATTAGTTCATATGCTATATATGGCATGATATAAGGAAATTATGCTTAAAATTCAATTTCTAGATTATCTGTGTCAAAGCAACAACAAGTGAAGGTTTGGTATTTCACAGATTTATACTTTAATTTATTATTTCAACAATTAATGCATGCAGACTATCATGGGTCAAGTAAAAGAGAACCTTGAGTTAATCCTTACAGTGAGAAGGACTCCAGGCCCTCTCCGATTACGAAGGTATGAATAATCATTATAGAGATTCTTATTATTACATCATTACACTTATAGGTATTGTGTAAATAATGAAAGAAATTTTACACTAACTGGTCCTACTGAGCCATGCCCTAATCGATGTTCAAATGAATCAGTTATTTGTACTGTTTTTCCAGTGCCATCAGAGCATCTACAAGTGAGTATGTTTCTATTCGTGATACACATTATAAAATACACTGCTATTAGTTTAACATAGAATGGTTTATGTATGCTCACTAAGTATAATATGTGTTTGTTATAGTTTATGATACACATGCATATCCATGTTATTGTGTAACATTAACTTCATATGTACATATAGCGTTGTGTGGAGTGCAATGGAGACAGTAGTAATTGTGTTGAGGCTTACAGTGATGGACCTGGTATTGAAGCTGACCTTGCTCTATATGTATATGGTATTAATGTCAACTGTGGTAGGAGCACTATTGCTTTTGCTGCTGCCTGCCAATTGGAGGATCAATATGACAGGTAGACTGTGCTTAAACTTTTTGTGGCTACATCTTTACAGGCCAATATCAGGGATCATTAATTTTTGTCCAAGTAACATCAATGATGATGAACAGGTTTTTCAGGTTGCCAAACACGAAGTTTTCCATGTGCTAGTAAGTTAATTTTGCTGAACAACTTTTTACTATGATTTGAACTTATCACATCATACAGGGATTTTCAAATAACTTATATCCTTGGTACAGAGATGAAAATGGAAACCCAAGAACAAGCAGGGATGCCAATGGTAACCCACCCACTGATGCTAATGGGTTAGTTAAAATAATCTATAATAATGTAGATATGTACTTATATTTACAATACAATAGTCGTTATGTAGCAGCAGAAACTACAGTAAAAGTGGTGAATTTAACTGATTGGCAGACAAGATTTGGGCCAGTGAACAAAACTATTATTCAGTTGGTGACTCCAAAAGTTGTGGTATGTAATAGTTATGAAAGCAGCATAGTAGATCTAGATCTATGTTTATATTCATAGGAGATTGCAAGGCGTCATTTTAATTGTAATACTTTGGAAGGTGTTCAGTTAGAGGATCAAGGTAGTAGTGGCACTGCTGGATCACACTGGGAGAAAAGATTACTAAATGTAAGAACATGCTGATAACCTTGCCCATTATGCCATGAATTTTTATTTTGTTCAGTATGAACCATTATGCAATGAATTTTTATTTTGTTCAGTATGAAGCTATGACTGGTGTCATATCACAAAACCTTGCATTCTCTAACTTTAGTTATGCACTGTTAGAAGACAGTGGGTATGTTAATTAAACATTAAAACCATAATGTATTGTAATTATAATTTTATTTATAATTATATAGTTGGTATAAAGTTAATTATAGCAATGCAAGTAGACTTGTTTGGGGTCGTGGTGATGGATGTGGATATGTTGCTGGTTCTTGTGGAGGTTATATTGACTCCAAAAAAAGACAGTATGTATTTCCAAAGCTCTTATTGAGATGAGTATCATTTTATGTACTCTTGTTTAAATGTATAGGAATCAACCAATAGCTCCATTTTGTGATTTCTTTACTGATAATGAGTTTAATCCTCAGAACCTGTCTTGCAATATAGACAGGACAGCCGTTGCTTTTTGTAGCCTTGTGGATAATTACTTATATGTAACATCTTTTGTATCTATACCTCAAGAATATCAGGTGGAAAGGATACATTTTAATTGTACAAAAATCATTCTTATGATCTTAGTATTTTAATTCGGGGGCAAATTTTGACAGTTCACCAACTAGACTCCCATTTTATGGGGGACGTGTTCAAGCAGCAGATTTCTGCCCATATTATCTTGACCTTGTGAGTATAGTAATTGATAACAATTTTTATCTATTTTTCATTATTAAAAATAGTTTAGGCGAGCACCTCGGGGTATATGCAGGAAAGGAATCCCCCTAAGTAACATAAATAGTATAAATCATATTTATTAAATTATTTAATAGCTGCTAATAATGAAGCAGCAGAGACATATGGACCTAGGTCACGTTGTGTGGATCACTCTGAAAAGTGGCAGATCACTAATGGCTCAAACACATACACTGCCCAATACAGTGCCGGATGCTATGAGGTAGGCTTAAAATATGCTTGCAACTTTTAATAAATTTTTGTTTATATCTTGTTAACACCTCAAGGTGTAACAAGAGGTGTACTTGATTTATGATCACTAATCTACATTTTGTAGTACAAATGCTCCAATAGTGCTGTTACTATAATGATCCTTGGACAATCATATACCTGTAGTAGAGCTGGTCAAACGGTATGCTACTCTTTATTATTATCTTAAGTACATATTGAGTGTTTTAAAGATACAAGTTGATCAGACTACAAATGGTGTGAGGTATCGTGGAGGAATTGTGTGCCCATCTTGTGTTGAAATATGCTATGTAAGTGCATAACTACATTTATTATTTTATTTATCTTTAATTTAAATATTCTTTACAGGATGATTTTGAAAATTGCCCTGAAGCAGGTAGCAAGAGTGATTATATGTACACAATGTTATAAATTTTTTATTATCAAGCTGAACTATATGAAGATTTAGCAAGTCCAACTTATACTAGAAGTATTGGAAGTTCTACTTCTTCTACTGCTACAGCTAGTGTTGGAAACCCTACTTCTTCTATTACTATCGGAAGTCCTACTTCTTCTACTACTAGTGTCAGAAGTCCCACTTCTTCTACTGTTAGTGTTGGAAGTCCCACTCCTTCAACAGATAGTGCTGGAAATTTTTTGCCAATGGTGGAGCTCCTTTTTGTAGTCATATTTGCTTCTTTGATCATTAACTATTAGAACTAGCTGTGGTGTGTGTTCATTAGAGTAGTTTTGTTAGTTTTCTACTGTCAATAACTTTTTGGTTCCCCCTCCCCTATAGTTTTATATTTTAATCATTGTTTGCTCTGAAAGTTTTAAGTTAATTCTGATGTCACCATTAAAAGTTTGCATGCTTTTAGACAGAATTTGCTCAAACATTATTGTAGACATGTGACTTAGCAATGCATGCCTAAAATATGGTCAAATAAATAAAGTCACATATACATTTAGCTTTTTAAGATTTAAAGCAGCAACCTAAACTGGTGACACAGAGAATTTTACTTCATAATCAAGTTTAAAAACATAGCAAACAAAGCTTTGTTATGGGTAAACTATACTTTGTGTGGCAGGCATTACTGCATAGAGTACATTATGCTTATCGCTTCTTCATCCAATGCTGTGCTAAAAATAACGACATCAATAGCAAATTAAATAAAAAATAGATTCCATAGTCAAACAGTTGGTAAACTTTCTACTTTAGTTGCAATGTCAACCCTTTCAACATTTTTCAGTGCTGAGATGAGTGCACTAGCCATATTTAAAGTAAATTTCTACAACACTATCATTTAATATCTATATAGATCTATCAACACCAGCATTGAATACAAATGTATCACATCTTACAAGTGAATTTGATGTTGTGTTCATTTTTAATCCATCTTGTTCCTTTGCAGAATTCAAGCTAATATGTTATTATGGAAACAAGCTAGTCTATCTGGGTTTATTGATGTACTCTGAAGATTATAATCCATAAATCCTGCAGTACAAAATTCTCTAACTTCCAGTAATATTCCATTGATCATAAAGTACAACAGCATTTGATTTACTATGAGTATGCCAATTAAATTGTTATTGGTATTAAGTATTAAAGATTAATAGAATACACAAGCACAAATTAATGCAATTAAATTGTACTAGTAGAGCTATGTTCAATACATAATGTATTCACTTGGTAATTGGCAGTTGACAGTATGTTACTCTTGATATAGATATACTTATACCTCTTGTTCATACATTGTTCTTGGTTCATCATACACTAATAATTCTTCATTGATACCTATAGTTCAATACAGGATTTTTTAACATTCATCTACATGCAAATCTAATTTCAGAAATAATGACATAATTTTATATATAGCCATTGCTTTGTTCACATAAAACAGAAGTAATAATTTGCTCAATTAAAGATATTATAGTCTCACAATTATTTCCCAACTAATATCCATGCACATCATCACATACTTTCCATTCCTCCAGTGTTAATAATTAGTAGAGGTACCAGATCCTATACTAATAGTTGTATTGATTGATAATAATAATTTAAAGTTCATGCTTTAAATAACACCGTATGCAGGATTAGCAGATATATCAGTATTACAGTCTGTGTCATGATGTTAATATTATTAAGATAATCTTACTTTCTTGTTCCCCAATTACTCCATAAGCAGGATAAGCTCATGCTGTTGGTGTATTCTGTCTGTTATTGATACTTGGTACTATAAATTGAATTAATTTTTATTATTTTTAAAAATACATACTTAAGTAGTACTCGCCTATGCAAAAAAGGTGAATCCAATAAACACTACCATCTGGTTGTTGATTTATATCAGCTTTTATTTTATCAGAACTGGAAGTACCATCTCCATTTGATGTTTTATCCCATATTTTCCTACACACTAATACACTTACCATTAATATTACTAGTATAGTAATTACCAGTAATATAAATACTGCTGTAATAAAACTTTCTGCTATTAATAGTGTATTACTGTCTGTACTTTGTAATGTACTCACTGGTGTACTCATCACTGATGCAGTACCTATTGTTACTGATAAACTGTTACTTGATGCTGATATTAAGTTAGTCTCAGTATATTTTGTTGATTTTATTGTTACTGTGAAGTATACGCTTGATAAAATCCCAGTAATGACTGTATTAATTTGTGTACTACTGATTGCTGAAGTAGTTGTATCTGTAAAAGGCTCTATAATGATATTGGAAATAAATAATTATTAACTTATATGATGTAAAATGTTAGTCTTACCTATTACAACTAGGATGATTGGATAAAATTGGATTGGTGGGCTTGATCAAATGGAAATATTAGATAGCTTTACTTGCCCTACAATTTTCCTTTTAATAAATCTTACTATGTCACTTCCTGCATTGCTTCATTGCTTGTATATCAATGATAGTGTAAAGTTTAGTGAACCTTCCGATGATCGCTCAGGAGAGCAAGTGGTACACCATACAGGTATACAAAGCTCCCGGGCAGGTAGCCCGAGGAGGAGGGTCCCCGAGCTTGTCAGTCTGCCGGGGAGGCCTCGAAAGGAGGCCGGCGTACCTCCACTAGCTTTTATCCGAATAGATTTGGACTAGGCGGCCAAAGCCCTCGCCTCCTCGGAGACCCGAATCAATTCTCTGCTCCCCGTCCGTTCCCCGGTCCCTCTCGGGGCTCCCACTCCCTCGATTTTATTCCACATGTCGAGGCAATGGCTTGAGCCATCGACTCCTCGAGGTTATCCCAAAGAACGTGGGGAGGCGACACCTCACTGAGAACAAATACACATGCCTTATGTAGTGTGACAAGAGACTCAAGGGTCAAGAGTGCTCTAAAATGTTTTTTTTTTGCTTTTCGGCTTCTGGTTACTTTAGGCTTATAGACTTTCTTCCACATGCAGTGTGGGTCGGCTACGTAGTCTATAATATGGTTGGTATGAGGCTCCAAGGCTTGTATCATGGTTCTTTGGGTTGGGACTGACGATCGCCTACGAGGAGGATCCACTGATAGTTTGTGTAAGGTAACTGGAAGTCGAGCCCTTCGGTGGACTTTGCCGGAAGGTTAGTACCAGCTCAATGGTCAGCCTAACTGCATCCACGGTGATCGAACAGTACTAGCTTTCCTTGTGACGGAACATTTTGTAGGGACGGTTTCCCCTGGCAAGGCCCGCTTGAATGCCAGGTTGACCGAGGAAGTCTCCAACACAGGTATCATTTTTGGAGGCTAACGGGTGCTAAGGAGAACCGACAGGTTTATCAGCCACTTGATTCCTCATAGAATAAGGGAGGAGGATGATAGCTCCCGCCACCCTAGTCTCCCCGTAGCCAGCAGCTCTTTAGGTGCCAACCAGAGGCCTGGCCTAGGCAGCGGAGGAACTGGAAGGGTGCCTCGCGTCGCCAGGCAGGGAGCGGGTGGCTAGGGCAGACTATGGCCACCGACTCTCCCCGCAAATACCCAAGAAACTCTCGGGTGAGGGGTCGGTACTCGATACACATCACCTCAATGCAGGCTGCCCGGTGCGAAAGGATTGATTCTCGAGGGGCGGGGGTTCAGAGTACTTCTCTCCCGCAGGAAAAGATGCAATCTGGTCGAAGAACCGCCTCCTGTCAGTCCCTTTCCATTTCTCTTTTAACTGTCCTCACAGCAGTCAGTGTAAAGAACTAGCAACAACTATGATAGTATACATTTTCTCTAAAGTGAATGTTACCTTAACCCGCACCGTAGACTTTATGCACGCTGCTAGTGTTTGGGAGTTGTGGGAGGCCATTTTTACCGTCCTCTGGTTCTGAATACAGGCAGTTCCTTTTTAGTGTGGATGCTTTTACAGCCGGGATGTCCGGGGCTGATCGAAAGGATGGAATAGTAGGGAGAGGACCCTCGTCTCAGGTTGCTGCTGCCCTGTCTATGAAGAAAACAGAGTTATTATGGGGAAAACTGCTAAAAACAATAAAAGTTGTGGGATATCTGTTAGCTAAATGCATGCAGTCCAATGCAGAATTGATATTAAAGCAATCAAAATGTAATACACAACCCACATAATAATTATTAATGATTTTACAATGTGAGGACAACATGAACTGTATGGTATCTTCATATGGACAAACTTTTGTATCCATACACATATACATGCATACACTACCTATTATTCAGCCAAGATGCAACCGTCAAAAATTCCTTTTAGAAAGGGGAGTTTTACTTTTAGGGCCCGCCCACGACGGTTATTGAATGTTGCGTTTGGGCTGTATTTATGTATTATTACATTATTGTTTAGCTACATGTATTCTCATTATTATTTATGATTATTATGGTTATTAATATTATGTGTAGGTGGTACATTATTTAAGATTGTTTTTGTAACACACACACGTTCTGTTATATTCTGTTCTTTTCTCTCATTCTTTCATATTCTTTTGGTTTGTTCTTAAAGAGATATAACAAACTGCTTCTTCTTGAATCTGTCGTATAAATAGACAATTAAACCAATACTTAATTTTTTTCAATAGACCAGTCATCCAGGTTTACTACTGAAAAAATTAATTGTTGGTGTGTCTTAAATGAATGCTACAGGTTCCGAGTCTGTATTATATTCTTATTTCCTATATCTATGTGACCAGTTAATTGCAGCAAATGATCCTCCAAATAAGCACTGAAGTTGGCAAATAAAATCACATTAAAAATTTGTTTAAAATGTTCGAAACTATCATATGCAAGAATTTGAAAACCACATAGTATGAAAGATATCTAATGTTATCAGGGAATTTCTATTTCCAAATCATTTTATATTTATTATGACACAATTTAATGTTTTATAAAGTTAAGTTGAAGTCTTGGGGCCTTGGAATCACTAAATAATAAGGTAAAATCTTTAAAAGTAAAAAAACTAGCTTACGATTTTGTTTTACTTGACTTTATTTTTTGAAGAATCTAAAAATAAAGTTAATCATTACAAGCTATTAAATACGTACTGTATATTCTTGAAATTAATCATATTAGTATGCAGACAATATTGATAATTCCTAATAACTTAGTGCAGAATTAACGACTTTCTAATAGCTGAAATTTCACTCATCAACAACAGTGTGGCACATGTGCAGCTAATGAGTCAACAAGTCTTAACTTTTTCAATATTAGTTACTTTAATTACCTTCCTTGCCCCAAATAACGCATCCTCCTAATTATTACACCTCTACATGGCTTCCACAATAAAAACTTTCTA
>NW_003546446.1:161918-165307 GCF_000090795.2 Amphimedon queenslandica | reverse complement strand
CCTAGATAAATTTATAATATAATATAGCAAAGACAATATTTTATTATCATTAGGCCACTCCAATTAAATTCATAGTTTCTCCTTACACTTGCAGCACTGGTGCGGGCGGGCAGTAAGTTAATTTTGATTATAAATTTTGATTAAAATAATAATAAAGCTTCAACAAAGTAGCAACTATACCTGATTCCTTGTTCATCAATGAACTAGAGAGTGGTGAAGAGCTCAGTTATTCTTTAAAAAGAGTGAAAAGAACCTCAAAAGACTCGTATATTTACATTATTATTATTTTTAATATTTTAATTGAATAATTAAAATATTGGCGCGGGCGAGCGGGCGGCAAGGAGAAACTACAAATTTAGTTGGAGTGGCCTTATAAGAATAATCTCATTAGCATTATATGCAAAGCATTTGATAGTTGTAATGAAGATGATTTAACAAACAATAAAAAAACTAAGCAGAACTAGAGGAACACACACACACAAATCACAACAAAGTGAGCATGGCATACCCATTAGAATTATACTTATATAAAACAGTCACTCTATTACAATAGCGGCCACTCATCTGTTACAGATCCCATCATTAAAATTTGAGTTACAGTTTAAACATTAATCAAAACAAGTGTATACAATACACAATAGCATTAACTACATGTATAGCAGACAATATTGCTAAAGTTTTAATATAGTATAATTAGTATTACCTCTTCGTCCTCATGTGCATCATCATCATGCAAATTTTTCTGTGGACCAGAGCATCCCTGTTGTACAGGTTTAGGTTCATCAATTGGCATATCAATAGCTACATGTACATCAGGTAATGATTTTTTAGATATCAGTATCACTTGTCTTCCACCCATTTCAATCTCTACACAATAAAAACAATACAATAATAGAATATTTAGTGACATATTGTACCTGGTTCTAAACCAATTATTTTTTCATTATGCTTAGCTTGTCTCCTACATATCAATCTTAGATGTATGAACAAGGTTACCATGACCACTACTGATATTATCAATAAAAAAGCAAGAACCACTAGAATATAACGCACGTGAATCACAAATTTTTTGACCTATAATTGTTTCGTATCAGAGTAATACATGTATTTCATTCATACCAGGTAAAATACTACTGCCGGTTTCCTCAATAATGTCAGTGGGAGATGGTGATCGAGACATAGGAGTACCAATTATAGTAGAAAAGACTGAATAAACAGAATCAATGGTGCTACCTATAATAAATAGTAACAGTTCTAAAAAATTCCATTAAAACTAAAACTTACTAATGAAAAGCATGCCAGGAGCAATATTCACATTTTTGGGTTGCACGCAAGCCCATGGTACAATGTGCCCATTATCACTAATGTCATAAGCAGTTACATTGTATACTCCACTGGTTGATAATGGTATCAGTGTGCTATTGCCTGATCCAGTTATATTAAAGTGTTCAGTCCTTCCATTACTAGTATCAGTAAATATCACATGACATCCATCAGCAGTTGATCCTGATACAAACACACACTGTACACTAACTGATCCATTCCCTTCAGTAGATACTAGCAGATCTTGTACATTATATGTAGCTTAAGATAAGACAAGAGGATGTTGAGTTAAAACAATTAAGCATAAACTTACAAAATGAAATTTCAGTAATATTTTCATTAGCCTTTATAGAAGCGGTATAATTTGCACATGGTCTTAAACCAGTCATCTCATATAAAAATATCTCTTCTTCGTCATCTCCTTCAGTTGTCCGAGTGTTTTCTTCTATCCCTTCATCAGGATTAACCCTAGCAACTACTTCATACTTACATGACTGATTACTGTGTATCTAATGAATAATCTACAATAATATAATCAACAAAATAATACTAATCATACTGAGACATTAAGATTAACAATAAATGTCTGGCTTGATTTGTTAAAAACTTTTGTAACACTTTCAAAAATGATAGCATGACCTAATAAGAATTAATAAACATTTAGCAAGAATTAACAAAATAATGATTTATTTTATTTTATATACTTACTTCCAATAATGTTAAAATTGCATTTTTCCCCCTTCGATACGTATTGTGCAATAAATGCAGTAACACTGACAGTGAAATTAGCACAAGATAGTTCAGTATTATTCAACCATACACTAGTACTAGTAGTATTAGTAATACTGACTCCATTTACAAGTACATTATAAACAGTATCTGTAATAGCATAACCTCCTGGGAATAAGTCACCAGAATAGAAAGAAGGAGGAGACCATGACAATAACTGATCATCATTGGACCATTGTATGTCTTGAACTGATGATATTCCTATTATATGATTTATAAAAATGCTAATTTAGTACTGAGGCTTGTATACTTACCTCTTATTGTTAGATTACTAGCGTTGGAGAACACTTGCTCAAAATGAGTTAAATTTGAAAAAAATAGGTGACATCCAATTTTTAATCCATCATTAGCAGGTAGCCCAGTGATAGTAAGTACTGATGATAATACATCAGCTTCATAACTAGTTGTAACTGATATATCTCTTTGTTGTTCAATAGACTCTGTCAGTGGAGCACTATCTATGATCCAGTTTAATCCATTGCCAGTTCCTTCACAAGTAAAATTTGCCGTGTCATAAATAGGAATAGTAACAGAGGTAGGGCCAAATGATATACTTGTATCTATATAGAACGAGATATAGAATATATTATGTATGTATAAATTAAGTTACTGGGAAGACGATTGCCCCAGCCTGCACTAGTCTCAGATACATAATTCCTACAGCGCTGCTGTAGCGAACCAGTATCTCTGAGCAAACATAATGGCTACGTCTGTTTAGCCCGAGGTTTAGCCATAGAATATGGTTTAGCCCCTCTCGCGAGCCCTCTTGAGTGCTGGGGTCAGCCATCTTTGTATACACAAGCGTGGGCGAAGAAGTAAACCGTGAGAAAAATTGATGCTGTAATAACACTTACCACATGCACTGGCAGCACAGTATCCTTCTGGAATCACAGTAGAAAGGAAAAGTATAAAAAAAGCAACCCGAACCTCGACCATCACCTATGTTTCGTTGGTTTACTTTATTATTGAAGTTATGATGCTTATAATCAAAAGCTAATAGTGTTTGACGTCACAATACGGTCTATTTCTAATGATTATCATTATGATTACCCCGCTGGAGCAGGGCAAAACTGTGTGAATTTAATCATAGATATTCAATCAATGCATTCATAGACAACAACAGTCTCATAAGCTGGATTAACATTGGTGTTCAATACTGAACCTTGTACTGACTGTATAGGTCTTGTTACTTGTTGAACTATATAGAAATGAGAATAGACAATGATAATGTTAGTACAGCCTTACTTTGTCCATAAGATGGATTACTGACTGTAATC
>NW_003546446.1:156751-161499 GCF_000090795.2 Amphimedon queenslandica | reverse complement strand
AATCATACTGAGACATTAAGATTAACAATAAATGTCTGGCTTGATTTGTTAAAAACTTTTGTAACACTTTCAAAAATGATAGCATGACCTAATAAGAATTAATAAACATTTAGCAAGAATTAACAAAATAATGATTTATTTTATTTTATATACTTACTTCCAATAATGTTAAAATTGCATTTTTCCCCCTTCGATACATATTGTGCAATAGATGCAGTAACACTGACAGTGAAATTAGCACAAGATAGTTCAGTAGTATTCAACCATACACTAGTACTAGTAGTATTAGTAATACTGACTCCATTTACAAGTACATTATAAACAGTATCTGTAATAGCATAACCTCCTGGGAATAAGTCACCAGAATAGAAAGAAGGAGGAGACCATGACAATAACTGATCATCATTGGACCATTGTATGTCTTGAACTGATGATATTCCTATTACATTATTTTTAATGATATTAATCCGGTAGTGGTAGCTCTATTACTAGTCTAACCTCTTATTGTTAGTTTACTAGTATTGGAGAACACTTGTTCAAATTGAGGTGGATATGATACAATTTGACAAGCAATTCCAATTCCATCATTAACAGGTAACCCAGTGATAGTAAGTACTGATGATAAAGCACCATCAGCTTCATTAGTAGTGCTAACTGATATATCTCTCTGTTGTTTAATAGACCCTGTCAGTATATCACTACCTACCAGCCAATTCAGTTCATTGCCAGTTCCTTCACAAGTAAAATTTGCTGTGTCATAAATAGAGATAGTAACAGAGGTAGGGCCAACTGATATATCTAGAAGAAATCAAAATATAAAGTATATTCATCACACATTCATTATACCAGCTCCATCCACTGACATATCCAACAAGAGCAGGACTGTGAGAGACAGACTTAGTTCATTCTTAATCATTTTGACTCTTTGACAACACTGTCTGTAAGATTATAATAACATGTTTTTCTCAGATGAAACTGAATGAATATCAATCTATTGTGTAGAATACATATGTGCGAATTGCAAGATTGATGGCACAGTGACACATCATACAGTCAAACCTGCTATTGTGGACACTCTAAAATAAGGACACCTCTATAATCAGGACTGGTAGTATCAGTCCCAATACAATAGTAATGTGTATTAATGAACTTCTGAAATAAGGACACCTCTTTAATAAGGACAGTTTTATTGGGTCCCAAGGTGTCTGGAATAGACAGGTTTGACTGTATTTAGTGTAGTCTAGCGTAGACTATATTTGCTATGATCGTCATCATAAACCAACCACAACTGGACTATTGCTCCCATTAAACTTCATAAACCAACCACAACTGGACTATTGCTCCCATTAAACTTCATAAACCAACCACAACTGGACTATTGCTCCCATTAAACTTCATAAACCAACCACAACTGGACTATTGCTCCCATTAAACTTCATAAACCAACCACAACTGGACTATTGCTCCCATTAAACTTCAAGACGACCTTTGCATTAACCACAAGTACTAGTCCTATTAGTGATTAGTTCCTATGCATTAATTAAAAATATGAAGGTGGTACTGGAGTTAAACTTGTCTAATTAGAATAAAAATTTAATAATAGACAATGACAACAATAAATTAATTATTACATATTATTTGTAATTATTATAATTATGAAGCATGCAGATTAGCTAGTCTTGCTTCAAGATCGTCAGTACTAGTTAATTCTTTATCTTCCTGTCCTAACTTACCACCTGCAACCTTAGCACCAGCCAACTAATGGAGGAGGGGAGAGAGAGAGAGGACCAGAGAGATGGGAAGGAATTAGAGAAGAGAGAGGAATGGGTAAAAGGAAAGTGTATTTTGTTTATACTTTGCTGGTGTACTCTAGTCCAATCTCATCCAGTACTTGTCCAATTACTTCATCTTCTTCATCTTCATCTCCTGACAGTATTGCATCCATTGTATCATCCACTGAAACAACAAACAATAACAATAATAATAATAATAATAATAATAATAATAATAATAATAATAATAATACTATATTGTATACTAATAAGTACTTTAATTTGGTGGATTTTATTTTGTGATTTTGCTACTCGTTACACATGTATGTGTTAATTGCCAAATTAAAACTTAAGTAGTTAAGGTTGTAAATTAAATTGGAAATACAAAGTGCAATGTAAATTCATTCTAAATTATTGTAAGATGTATACTCACTCATTTCTCCTGCCATGTCCATTTTAGTTGATTCTTTTTCAAACTGCTGCATTGTCCTTTGAATGTCTTCAAGTTTCACTTGTTTGTTCATTGATGCCATTGCCTTGGACGTTTGGCCCATTGCCTTTGTCATAGCAACCTGAGACTGCATTGCCTAGAGTATCACATGAACATCACATGACATGATATTAGTACAATTATTAAAGATAGGTTTACTTGTTACATACCATACATGCACATGTACATGTATATGCATGGTAAATATACAGTGTACATTCACTACATTGTGTACGAATTAAACCAAAAGCATAGGGTAATACAAAGTAGGGGGAATTATATCTATCATAATGGGGAAGACATTATACCACCATAGGCTCAGTTTTGAATGTGTTAGAGGTAATTCAAGTTGACATACTTTCATTTGGTGTCCTGTTGCTGTTATGGTAGCACTCAGTCCATAAGATTTAGTTTTCTGTTGTCTTAGTTTAACTAATTGCTTAGCTAACACAGTAGCTGTCTGGAGGGGAGAGAGAGAGAGGGAGGGAGAGAGGGAGGAAGGGAGGGAGGGAGGAAGGGTTACTAATTGAGAGATATTTATGTACTACATAAACTGTAAGTATCAACATACCGTATTTCCTTAAATAAAAGCCCGGGCGTCTATTTCCTAAAATGGTATTTGGACCTCAAAAAAATATATAAAAAATAAAATAAACTTAGGCCCAGAGCGAGATTTGAACCCGGAACCTCATGCTTTTTGATTTCTGGAACTTCAGGCATTATCCACTAGATTACTGAGTCACTCCTGGGCTAGTGATGCGTATTTATAGTTAAATTGTATTGCTACCCCGGCGTTTATTCGAATGTGGCTTCTATTTAAGGATTTATGGTACACGTACATTGCATTAAGATCAAATTCTTGATCAGAGGCTAGGAACTACATTTGTACATGTACATCACTCAAAATTAAAGCTTGTCAGTGAAGTAAAAAATAAAAATTAATGTTGGTCCAAAATTTGAACTAAGCGTATTTTATCAAAAATGAACAGGAGAGAATTCTCTATTTTTATAATTTTTCCCGATAAATATACATGTTCTTATGTTGTGTAAAAAGTTTGAACTGATTCCAATCAATTTTGGATTTTTTATGAATTTTTAAATTTGTAAAAATTAGACAAAAACACCCCGTACTACAGGCAGTACAGGGTAATTCATGTATTCAAGTACATGTACATTATTTTGTCATGCAAATTAAAAGACAGTGAAATTAGAGTCTATCTCACGTGTTTGTCTCCTCTTTTTGCAGCTTTCTTTTTTTCATCTCAGCTTCCTATTAATAATTAATCTTAATAACCAACCCCACCCACTCATTAATTAATTACCAGTTGCTTCTCTTGCCTCTCCAACTGCCCACGGTCTCTCTCAAGCTCTCGTCCTGTTTTCTTTAACACTTTCTGCTGCTGTCGCATTTGCTCTGCAAATAAATAAAACACAAAACTATGATAATTATTACAGTTCTATGAGTTTACAGTCTCACCAGACCACACCCTCCGTGATACGAAGGGTTTGGTCTGGATACGCGATCGATAATCGGCGAGACACTCCATAAATATTTTTACCATATCAGTTATTCTGAAGGCCATTGCTCCTTTCTTTCCTCTCTGATCTGTTGCTATCAAGTTTACAATACCATCTCAGTCTCACCAAAATAGAGCCCAGCCCCAGCCCCAGCCCCAGCCCCAGCTAGCCCCAGTTGATTTCACGATTTCACAAATTCACATTGAGATCACGTGCGCCTTATGCACGCAGCGTAGCCAGCGCCAGCGTTCAAACGGAAGTGAAATCTGTTGTATCATACAATAGCTTTGATCATGTAGTATATAAAGCCAAAGCATAGCATATAAATCGACAGTCGCAGGAATTTGCAGTGACAATACTTTTTATAGCTTACTGGAAAAGATGTCTAAAGCTGTAACTAACGAATACAATGGTGTTGAAATGGAAGTGAGGAAACCATTATAATTATTATTTTGTCCGCCAGCGATCATCAAAACTAAGCAAGTCTACAGCAAATCAAATAACATGTATGTATAAATATATATTTCACTTCAGTGAATCAAGTCAGTGGTAATTATTGCAGAACAAATTTCAAATTATACAAAAGCATGTTTTTTGTTTTTGTTTTGGCCCACGGTGAGGCCAATGCATCAACGTGTACTGTATCACATTAAATGCAATGCTGTATTGCGTTACATGCAACCATCATGTTAAATGCAACGTCAGTATGAACTAGCAACAGTCTTAAATATAAAGTTTTGTTACTCAGTAGTCATCATCTCTTGTTCTCTCTCTCTCTCTCTCTCTCTCTCTCTCTCTCTCTCTCTCTCTCTCTCTCTCTCTCTCTCTCTCTCTCTCTCTCTCTCTCTCTCCTCTCTCTCTCTCTCTCTCTCTCTCTCTCTCTCTCTCTCTCTCTCTCTCTCTCTCTCTCTCTCTCTCTCTCTCTCCTCTCTTCATTTCACAGTGTCTGAATGGTGGTGCAATTGGTG
>NW_003546446.1:134717-152995 GCF_000090795.2 Amphimedon queenslandica | reverse complement strand
TAGGCTTTAAACATTGTCCATATAAATTAGATATAAAAGATATTATCTTATATCCATACCTATGCATCTTTTAGGATCCCATGCTGATGTTTCATATCCTTGTCCACAGTGACATATGAAAGATCCTTTACATTCTCACAGTTATGATTGCCATCATCAAACCAACCACAACTGCAGTAGTGTTCCCACTTCCCATTGAACTTCAAGAAGACATTTGTGCTAACCATAGATACTAGTCCTATTAGTAATAACTATGCTTAGTTCCTATGCAGTAATTAAACATATTATGAAGGTGGTACTGGAGTTAAACTTGTCTAATTAGAATAAAAATTTAATAATAAAGACAATGACAACAATAAATTAATTATTACATATTATTTGTAATTATTATAATTATGAAGCATGCAGATTAGCTAGTCTTGCTTCAAGATCGTCAGTACTAGTTAATTCTTTATCTTCCTGTCCTAACTTACCACCTGCGACCTTAGCACCAGCCAACTAATGGAGAGAGAGAGAGAGAGAGAGAGAGAGAGAGAGAGAGAGAGAGAGAGAGAGAGAGAGAGAGAGAGAGAGAGAGAGAGAGAGAGAGAGAGAGAGAGAGAGAGAGAGAGAGAAGACCAGAAAGATGGGGAGAAAAAAAAGAGAGTAAAAGAGAGAGTATAGTGGGTAAAAGGAAAGTGTATATTGTTTATACTTTGCTGGTGTACTCTAGTCCAATCTCATCCAGTACTTGTCCAATTACTTCATCTTCTTCATCTTCATCTCCTGACAGTATTGCATCCATTGTATCATCCACTGAAACAACAAGAAAATAATAAATATACATGTACTAGCAGTTTAATTTGGTGATATACCGTAAAGCATTTTATTTTGGCAGGGCTTTAATTTAGCGATTTTTGTGTACATGTGCATTACTGAGCATGTGCATTAATGATTGGCGGTTTAATACTGGCGATTCTACTTGTAAACCACCAATTGCCAAAATAAAACCCTGCCAAATTAAAGCACTTTACGGTAGTCTGTAAATTTGCTATTGGTACACATCTACGTGTTAATTGCCCAATTAAAACTTAAGCCAGAAGCAATACCGTATAGCAGGAAATTTTTGTGGCCCAAAATTTTCGTGGATTTCGCATTTTTTTCAAAATTCAAAAAATAAAATCTGCAAAAATCAATTTAATAGGGTTCAAGATGGCCAAAAAAGTAGAAAACCACAAAAATTAAAGCCACAAAAATTATTTTTAGACGGATCTGTGAAAATTTTGGGCCACAAAAATTTCTTGCTATACTGTAATTAAGGTTGTAAATTAAGTTGGAAATACAAAGTACAATGTAAATTCATTCTAAATTATTGTAAGATGTCCACTCACTCATTTCTCCTGCCATGTCCATTTTAGTTGATTCTTTTTCAAACTGCTGCATTGTCCTTTGAATGTCTTCAAGTTTCACTTGTTTGTTCATTGATGCCATTGCCTTGGACGTTTGGCCCATTGCCTTTGTCATAGCAACCTGAGACTGCATTGCCTACAGTATCACATGAACATCACATGACATGATATTAGTACAATCAAGAGTATATACTCTTGGTACAATTATTAAAGATAGGTTTACTTGTTACATACCATACATGCACATGTACATGTATATGTGTGGTAAATATACAGTGTAAATTCACTACATTGTGTACAAATTAAACCAAAAGCATAAGGTAATACAAAGTAGGGAGAATTATATCTATCATAATGGGGAAGATATTATACCACCATAGGGTTGGTTTTGAATGTGTTAGAGGTAACTCAAGTTGACATACTTTCATTTGGTGTCCTGTTGCTGTTATGGTAGCACTCAGTCCATAAGATTTAGTTTTCTGTTGTCTTAGTTTAACTAACTGCTTAGCTAATACAGTAGCTGTCTGGAGGGAGAGGGAGAGAGAGAGGATTACTAATTATAGTAATTAAGAGATATAGTTTGTACTTATGTACTACATAAACTATAAGTATCAACATACACGTACATTGCATTAAGATCAAATTCTTGATCAGAGGCTAGGGACTACATTTGTATTTTGTACATGCACTGTAAAGCTCCTAATTTTCGTCAGTCAAAAATTTCGTCAAAATCTTAATTTCTTGCTAAAATTAATTTTCGTTAATAAAATTTTCGTCATTTTTGTTATTAATCTGCATACTACCCACGTAGAACAAAAATTTTGTCAAGCAAAAGTACCTGACGAATTCGACAAAAATTTTGACCGACAAAATTTTAGAGCTATACGGTACATCACTCAAAATTATAGCTTGTCAGTGAAGTAAAAAATGAAAATTAACGTTGGTCCAAAAATTGAACTAAGTGTATTTTATCAAAAATGAACAGGAGAGAATTCTCTATTTTTATAATTTTTCCTGATAAATAAACATGTTATGTTGTGTGAAAAGTGTCACCTAATTCCCATAAAGTTTGGATTTGTTACGAATTTTAAAAGCTGCTCAAAAATTGAGTCAAAGTCCCTGTACTATAGTACAGGGATTTTGGGAAAATTTCGTCAAAAATGAAATAAAGAAAATTCCCCATTCTTATAATTTTTCTGACACATATACATGTTCTTATGTTGTGGAGAAAGTTTGAGTTGATTCCAATCAAGTTTCGATTTTTTACAAATTCTTTAAGTTGTTCAAAAATCGGGTCAAAGTCCATGTACTATAGTACAGAGATTTTTGCAAAATTTCATCAAAAATGAAAAGGATAGAATTTCCTATTTTTATAATTTTTCCTGACACATATACATGTTCTTATGTTGTGTAGAAAGTTTGAGTTGATTCCAATCAAATTTTAATTTTTTTACAAAATCTTAAAGTTGCTCAAAAATCGGGTTAAAGTCCCTGTACTATAGTACAGGGATTTTGGTAAAATTTCATCAAAAATGAGGAGAGAATTTCCTATTTCTATAATTTTTTCTAAAACATATTCATGTTTTTATGTTGTGTAAAAAGTTTGAACTGATTCCAATCAATTTTGGATATTTTATGAATTTTTAAAGTTGCAAAAATTAGACAAAAATACCCCGTACTACAGGCAGTACAGGGTAATTCATGTATTCAAGTACATGTACATTATTTTGTCATGCAAATTAAAAGACAGTGAAATTAGAGTCTATCTCACGTGTTTGTCTCCTCTTTTTGCAGCTTTCTTTATCTCAGCTTCCTATTAATAATAAATAATCTTAATAACCAACCCCACCCACTCATTAATCAATTACCAGTTGCTTCTCTTGTCTCTCCAACTGCCCACGGTCTCTCTCAAGCTCTCGTCCTGTTTTCTTTAACACTTTCTGCTGCTGTCGCATTTGCTCTGCAAGTAAATAAACACAAAAAATACTAAAACTCACTCTACATGACTAAAACTACATATATAACCTTATGTAAAGAAATATAAGCACCTTTACCTTTAGGATCTGTTTTTCTAAAGGCCATTGCTTCTTTCTTGTCTCTCTGAGTTCTGTCTGCTTCTATTCACATGACCAAATCACAAGAAATACTTGTGATGTTTTGCACTGCTGATTAATGCTGACGTCACCTACCACGCCTATACGACCGCGCCCACTTCATGGGCACGCCCCATTACGTCATTGTTGATGTTACTCTAATTAACGCCCGTCCCTCAAACAGTGACCCAACCCAATAAAAACTGAAAAAAGCTCTCCCTGTCTCCCTCTCTCTCTTCATATTGAGCTTCAGATATTAACGAGTGTGTACTTTAATGTCTTACCACAGCTGGACGCTACCAGCTAGGACTAGCCCTCTACCTCCACAAGGCAAGAGAAGGGCCTTAACCGCCTCCTCTCTCTCTCTACTCCATTTTAACTTCTTGTTTTCTTTCCACAGGGTCAGGCTGGGGTGCCAGTGGTGGTAGTGATGAGCAGTTGTTCTATTCCCTTGGGCCAGTTAATGGCATGATAGGAGGTAGGACTACCTGTTTTTTTACAATTTTACATGTACTATTACATGTATGATACATACTGTACATGCACATGTACATGTACATGCATGTGTGTCTCAATACTTGTTTAGTAAGTAGTGCAATTAATTTTATGCTAAAGTTAATTTAATAATCGGATATACATGTACATGTACATGTAATTGCATGATATTACATGTAATTTTGGAGCGAGCAACTTAAATTTGGAAAATTTGTCAATTTGATTCTCATTTGCCAATACAAGAATATTTACTACTAAAAGTCTTTAATATATGCATGCATGCATCATTATTGTATGTACATCTACTTACATGTATAGCTGGTACATGTAATTTTGAAAGAGTTTTAAAACTTTAAATGTGTAATAATTTCTTTGCCGTTTGCCAAAATTAAATCCACACATTTGTACTATAATACTTGACTCATGGCTGCCAATTTGTCCGATTGAAATTCACCAATTATCGTCAAAATTCCATCCCTTTAAATGGATACATGTGCATGTCGGTTTTTAAACAATAATTGATGAGTTAAATTAATTCTATTAAGAATTCTATATGTACATGTGCATGTACGTACAGTACATGTACACTGTGTACATGTACTTGTTTTTTTTATTTGTAACAAAATACACGTAGGTGCATGTACATGTACACTGCACATGAATGCAAACCCTGGCACTTTGGTTTGTTTGTAAATATTAGTACACTACATGTAGACACATGCATACATGTACATGTAAATTATGTACGTACATGTACATGTACATGCATTGCTATAAATGCTGTTAATTACAGATTGTAATGTACAATGTACATGTATTATCTCATTATACATGTACATTTACATGTAGTTGTATTAAAAAACATTTACATGTACATGTACTAATACATGTAACTTGCCTTAAGGTAAAATGCCAAATTAAGAAGTACATGTGTGTATGATGTTGATATTTTCAATTACTACTTTTCTATTTGGCAGTCACTTACTAATGCAAATTTACACCGCATCATGTACATGTACATGTACATGTACACAGTTAGCATGCAACAACTTTTATTGCTTTTGAAAAAGACCATTTTGTAAAATTTCTTGTGTCTTGAGAAACTTTTAAAAGCAGGTTTTTAGCCACATTGTGAATTAAGTTTACATGTACATGTACATGTATGTATCCATGTTACATGTAGTCTTCCAAAAGTTTCTGACTGTTATACATGTACATGTACATGTACATGCAAATTATTTTCTTTTTGGTATCGCTACAGGTCAGCAGGTTCGCCCTGTGTTTGAGCGTTCCGGTCTCCCCTCCCCCCAGCTGGCCCAGATATGGAGCAGTGTGGATCAGAATAATGATGGATTCATTAATCTCAATGAATTTGTTATGGCCATGAATCTAATCAGACAGGCACAAGCATCAACAGCTACATCCTCTTTATCAGCAATGAATGTAAGCACACACACACACACACACACACACACACACACACTTTCATTATACCGTATAGGGGTTTTATTTTGTTGGTATAAAAATTTGCGGATTTGTTTAAATTAGCATTTAGTTGTTATAAATTTTTTGCAAATCTTACCTTCCACAGCCATTTTTCCTAGTGTGCCACGCCTTTTTAATTTTCAAATTTAATAAAAAAATGCGAAATTTATTTTCAGTAAAATATAACCACTATACAGTAAAATCATTATCATTATAAATTTATTAATTCATTATTATTCATAGCTTCAAAGCCACGCCTCCACTCGGTCATTAAGAAAAGATGGTGCCCCGTATCAATCCAGTCCGTTGGTTAATAAGTCGCCTATGTTAGGGGCAGGTGGAGTCGGGAGGGGCGTGTCCATGAGCTCGTTAAGTCAGACCAGTTGGACCATGAGTCCCGAGTCCAGACGCCAGTATAATCTCATGTTCAATACATGTGATAAGAGTAGGAGTGGCTTTGTATCAGCTGACGAAGCCAAGAGAGTTTTAACAAGATCTAACCTGGACCAAGTGACGTTAAGAAAGATATGGTAATATTAATGAATGTGTGTTTTATGATAGTTTTGTTTGTATTTTTGGGAGAATAATAACTGACATATTTGTCGGAAATGGTGTTTATGCTTAGTACATGTATTACATTATGTATGGTATTGTATTGTTTTATTGCCGGAGTGTGTTACTTGTAATTCCTTTTACAGTTACAAATGATAATTTACTATTATAATTGATAATTTGATAATTATCATTGATTTGTTACTATAGGCTTAATTCTATTAATTCTCTCATGCATTTACAATGTACTGTACATATACTCATAGTTCTGCCTATGGTGGTCGGGGGTGGTCGGGACAACCACCTCAACAAATGAACCAGCCAGTTCATCACTTAGACCAACCATCCAATTAATACTAATAACCATACATAAAGCATGATATTGTAGTCTACTAGTATGGTGTACATAATTTAAAAGGAACTACATTAGTCTCCAACCATCTCTAATTTTTTTGGGCAGAACCCTGTATACTGTACATGTACATGTGTATTATAAATTCACTTACATATGTATTATGATGATTGTACATGTACATGTATCTTCTTTTCTTTTTCTCAGGGATCTGTCTGATGTTGATAAAGATGGTCGTCTCTCTTTGGATGAGTTTTGTATCGCCATCTTTCTCCTGGACAGAGCAGAGAAAGGACTAACACCTCCACCCTCCCTCCCTCCTGAACTGAAACCAACCAAAGGAACTACCCCAGTCATGGGACAGAGGGCTGGAGGAGGAACTGGAGTAGGGGGAGGAGCTACTTTTAGCAGTTTTGAGGACAAGAAAAAACAAAATTTTGATGAAGGAAGGAATGAACTTGAGAGAAGGAGACGATTATTGAAGGAACAGGAAGACAAAGAAAAAGTAAAAGAGAGAGAGAGGGGAAAGAACAGTTCACTTGTAATCTGTATTTTATGTACTGTGTACACCATATCTCTTATTTTATTTATAAAACATGCATGTACATGTACATGTTATTTAATGATAGCGGCCAATTATTGTGATAAGAAATAATAATACATTGTACATGTACATGTAAAGTCTCTTTAAAAATACATATACAGTACATGTACATGTGTATATACATGTACAATGTACATGTACATGTACATGTACACATAAGACCAAATTAGTGAGAATAAATTTTAAGATGATTAAAGCAGTGAATTCATAATGAAGTCTTTACTTAATAGGAGGAAAGAGAAAGGAAGAGGCAGGAGGAGGAAGAGAGAAAGAGACAAGAGATACAAAAAGCTGAAGCACTGAGACAAGCTGAACTAGAGAAACAACGACAAAAGGCTCTGGAAATGGAGCGAGCAAGAGAGAGAGCAATGCAACAAGCAGCACTGCAGAGAGAAGCAGAACTGAAAGAAATGGAGAGGAAGAGAAAAGAAGAATGGATGAAGAGAAGACAGGCTGAGCTGGAAGAAGAGTTGAGACACGAGAGAGGAGGGATAGCCTCCTTGAGACAATACCAGCAAGAGATTGTTGAACATTTGGGGAAGATTGAGGTAGAGCGAAGGACACTGGGTATCAGACTGAGTCAGGAGAGGGAGAGACATACTGATCTGGTGAGGAGTATTGATCAACTGAAGGAGACTAGGGCTAATGATAATGCTCAACTGTTACAAAAAGCAGCGGAAATGAAAGTAAAGAAGTACACTCTACTTGTAGATGTATTAATTATTATTATTAAAAATTTATTGTCATGTATATGCATCTACATGTACATGTACATGTACCTTATAAAAATTGTTGCATTACAGTACATGCATGTAAAATATTTGTTATGCATTCACAATGGTAATGTTCAGAATTCTATAGTTGTACATGTACAGTACATGCATATAATAATTATAGTAATTGCATTTACATCATTCTTCCTCCATTCCACCTAATTCAGTCATTTCTCTTTCCCCTTTCACCTTTACTTTTATTTCTGTCTCCTTTCCCTTCTCCCCCCTCTGTCTCCCCTCTCTCTCACTCTCACCATCTCCCCCTCTCTCTCTCCTCCAGTTTATTCAAAATGAGTACACTCAGTTAGAAGCCCAAAAGAGAAGTCACCAGCAGGCATTGTTCAGTATCTCCTCCTCCAGTCCTGAGAGGACAAGAGATGCTCAGCTAATGGAGCATTACAAGATCCTCTCCAATAACCTAACCAACATGAGGACTACTAGTGTCAAGGAGAGCTCCCTACTGGAGGAGATGAGGACTGCATTGAATGAAAAGAAGAATACTTTAATAGTAAGATTTTATTATACATACATGTACATGTATGTACAGTACATGTACACATTACATGTAATGTACATGTACATTACATGTAATTGCATTTGGATTGAAATTAGTCAACTCATTATAGTCCCAATTGTCATAATTGTACTAATTTTATTGTATTTCAGTTTCACATGCTTTAAGTTTTGGTATACATGTACATGTATCTGATTTGTTGACTGAATACATGTATATTTTACACTGTATGTACATGTACTTGCATGTTGCTCCTTTTGTACATGTATATGTACCTTAATTTTATTTTATTTTCAAATTTCTTCATCTCCCTCTCTCTCTCCTAGTCTCTTCAGTCTAACTGTAAAAAGGAAGAAGGGCTAGTTCAGTCCCTCCAAAGGAAGAAAGAAGACACAAGAAGACAAATGGAGACCATGAGACAGCAAGAAGAGGTGGACAGGAGAAGGAGAGTCATTGAGGAGTCACAGAAAAGACAAAAAGCACTTGAACTTGAAATAGCAAAACAAGAAGAAGCTAGCAAGAAAAGGAGAGAGATAGAGAGACACCAGAAGATGATCGAGGAGAAGATTGCCTTTGATAAGGAGAGGAGGGCTAGTGAGGAGAAGGCCTCGTTGGAGCTGGCTAAGAGGCTGGAGGAAGAGGAGAGAGAGAGGATACGAGAAGAAGAAAGGAAGAGAGAGGAGGAGAGAAGGAGGAGGGAAGAGGAGGAGGAAGAGAGAAGGAGGAGGGAGGAGGAGGAGAGGGAAAGGAGAGAAAAGGAAGAGAAGGAAAGAAGAGAAAAGGAAGAAAAAGCTTTGGAAGCACAGAGGAACGCTGTAAGTATATAAACATTTACATGTACATTTGTACATAATGTACATTGTGTGTGTACATGTACATGTTTTATGTACATGTATGTGTGTATAATTCTGATTATGCATGTAACATGTAATATTTATTTTATTTTTATTAGAAAACTTTAGAAGATACAAAAAGAAAGGTACTACCATTTTCATTGTTTTCATTTGGTGATACATTTGTATTTCATTTATTAATTCTTGATAGGCTGACGAGGCTATAAAGAAGCAAAAGGAAATGTTAGCCAAGCAGGGTTCATCCTCAGGGTTTAGTTTATTCAAATCAAAATCAAAGACACCAGTGGTAAGTACATGTACATGCATTTATTAATAACTACATTGTGCATGTATAAAGCTTTTGTCTTTTGTACATGTGTCCATTGTTTGTGTTTCCTTTCAAATATTTTGACTGTTGGTAATTACACATGTACACTTATGTACATGTATATGTACATCACTCTCTCTCTCTCTCTCTCTCTCTCTCTCTCTCTCTCTCCCTCTCTCTCTCCCTCCCTCTCTCCCTCCCTCAGTCTCCCTCTAAAGAGGATTCAAAGGCAATGAAGAAGAAGGTTGCTGAGCTACAGCAGAGGAAGAAAGAGCTACAGAAACAAAAGCAAAAGGAGACCAGCAAGAACACCACCTCAACATCAGCTGTTGATGACCCTAAGGGAATCAACATTACTACTAATGACAGTAAGAATAATAATAATAAATCAATAAATAAAATCAGTGATACATGTAAATGTACATGTACTGTATTAGCAAATTACTAGAGCATATACCGTACAATGTACATGTACATGTACATTGATTTGCGGGCCCAATGATAATTATTGTAATTTTTCATACATTGTACATGTACATGTACATGTAAATGTACATGTACAGTAGTTTAATTTTTAATGTATAGTTATAATTACTATTTATTTTTTCCTTGTTGTACAGGTAATAAATCTTCATCTGTATCAACTATACCCGAAGCCACACCCACCCAGCAACCATCAACCACTGTAGTGTACGAGTCACTGGAGGATGTGGTACGAGAGACCAAGGCAATGTCATCATCATCCTCCTCCTTCACTCCCAATAAACCACCAGTACCGCCAAAACCATCCCTACCGCCTAAACCGACTAATTTAAGACACTCTAAACCAGACACTTTTGACTTTGAGACACAAGAATCGTCACAGGCCCCGCCCCCAATCCCACCTCCTATTTCCATGGCAACCACAGACACGCCTCCTCCAATATTACCCAAAGGCCTCCCAACTCCGGAAGAGCCCCAATCTGATAGTTATATTTATGAGTTTCCGGAATCGATGCAGCCCTCTCAAACCGCACCTTGGGATGAAACTCCGCCTCCAGTGGTCCCACCCATTCCAACCACGCCTCGTGAGAAGACTCCGCCCCCAGTTGCACCTAAGCCACCTCCCAAATCACCCGTTCATGCCATAGCCCCGCCCCCTGGTCTTGCTAGGCCACGCCCATCTCCTTCTAAGCCAGTTCAAGAAACAGCAAGCCTTGTTAAGCAAGAGCCACTTTATGACTTACCTCCTGACAGTGCTAAAAAACCACAACCAACTGATAAACCTCAGATACAACCAAAACCACAAATACAAGCCAAGCCACGCCCACTTTCAACGATTAACGAAGCCATTTACGACTTGCCTCCCGACTCTGTTAAAAAGGTTCCAGAGAAGCCACGCCCACTTTCTGTAGCTGAGGAGGTTCTTTACGATCTTCCCCCGCCCCCTCAAGACCTCAATATTATAGCATCCCCGGACCCGGTGGCTAGCTCTTATTCCAACGTATTCACTGCCGACTTTGAAAACTCGTTTGAGGACTCGTACCAAAACGTGGTCCCATCAGATCCCTGGAAGACCACACCCTCTCCGGACTCAAGCTCCGACGCCTTTTATGGCAATGTAACCACACCCCAATTCACAGGTGGGGCAGGGGATGTCCCTAATACCCCTCTACCCTCTATCACGTATCGGGCTAAGTATAGCTTCTCAGCTACTGATAAAGAAGAGGTGTCATTCACTCAGGGAGATATTGTCACTGGTTGTACTGAACACCAGTCGGCTCAGGATGGGTGGGTGAGGGTGAGACATGAGGGAGGGGAGGGGTGGGCACCGTTAGCGTACCTACAACCTATTGATGATGGACCTGTCTCTCCTCCTCCTCCTCCTACTCCTCCTCCTAACACTGCTAGCAACAGTAAGTTATTGTAATCAATGTAATCATACATGTACATGTACATGTGTATGCTTCTACTTGTACATGTACATTTACTTGCAATTGAGAAAAGCGTTATTAAATTTAGCAAAAATAATAGTAACCTTACATGTACAATTTACATGTACATGTACATGTATATCATGTATACATGTATGTACAAGATTACAAGTACAATGTGCATTTAAGTCAGTGGGTTCAGTTATTTAACATACAGCTCATAGTAACTAATAGGAACGTCTTCGTCACTTGTTCCTTGATCAGCACAGACCCTCAACTCAATAAAGTCAGTAGTGGTAGTGTTACCATAGTCTTTATGAAACCATGGGAGATTTGGAGCAGTACAGCAAGGTGATTCAAGAGTAGGGCATTCTTTACCGTCCCAGAGTGGATCAGATGTGTAGAGAATTGGCCCCCAACTTGAACTTGCCCCTGACTCACAATAGTAATCCTTTCCAATGAAGGATTGAACAGTTTGCTTGCTCCCAGTGAGGCATGGGCAGTTGTTTGTTCCTCCACCATGAAGAGCTGATTCTCTTATTCCTGCAACTAATGACCAGACATGTTGACGAGGTGACCCGTGAGTGATGCTAACACCATCAAGATAATAGGAGTTGAGATCATTGTGATGATTATTGTGCCAGTTACTCAATGCATCAGGAGATCCATATTGATATCCCACTACTCTACCACACACTTGAGAGTAACTGATATTATTAGATGGGAACTGAACTGATACACAGCTACCACTGCTTGTTACTGGTCTACCACAAGCTCTAACTCCTTTAGACTGGTACAGTCTAAACCCAAAAGGACAGTTTGCTGTAGAGTCACTCATATCCAGATATGCTAGTCTTGTCCATCCTCCTCCTGAACCACACAGCTCCTCCATGCTACAGTAAACATAGGCTGGAGATCCAATTTCGTTTATAATTTCATAATACCCAGAGATGCTTCTTGGCCATTTCTCACTTATATCCTTGCAAGAGGTAGGGATAGGTTCCGGACCCTTTGACCACCAGCAGTTACATGTACATGTACATGTACTTGTATCATTACGAAACCTCCAGCTGTTAGCTTTTAAAGTCTCAGCTATTCCTTGTAGAGCATTGGCTAAGGAATCAATTGTGAAATCCTCAGCACTAGCTATGTTAATAAAACTAGCCACAGCACACATTATCATAATGATAGGTAGCTTCATCTTCGGTTAGTATTGAGTAGAAGTAGTAGCCTCTTTATTGTGTCTAGACTTTAGTGATACTTAATGTTCCTAAGCTTCTTCTTATGTAGTACAATAGTTCACTAGTTGTTGTAGTGATAAAGCTATACCCAGTCTCAGTTAGTCTCAGTAACATGAGTAGATATACCCTCCCTTTTGCCCTCCCTCTTGAGGTACATGTACATGTAGTGTAACAACTTTCTCATAAGATAAAGGACGAGTTGTGTGGATCCTCTCTTTATGTACAACCTACTCTTGATAGAATAATAAAATCTTTCTCATGGTATAGTACAGTATACATGTACATGTACATGAACACTTAAGTGGTACAGTACATGTAGATTTAGGATGAGAAAATTTTGCCAACTTGCTATGTGTATTATCATTATACAGAAAATCCCAATTATAACATATTAATAAAATTATGTACATGTACATGTATACTTGAGTTATTAGTAGTGCTATAGTTATGCAATGTATTCCTTTCCTTTAGATGACAAGGACAATGTGGAGGTGATGTATGATTGGGATGGGACTCAACCAAACCATCTCTCAATACACAAAGGAGACATCATCACTGTGAAACAAAGAGGAGAGGGTTGGTGGATGGGAGAGAAAGATGGAAAGGTAACATGTAGTGTACATGTACGGTGTAGATTATACTGTACTTAGGCTGTAGCATATACTGTAAATACGTGTACATGTACATGTATGTCTTAATGTATTAATAACAAATGTTATTAATATTTATAATTATAATGAGCATTGACAAATTTGCTAAATTTAACTCTTTAATACATTACCATGTTAATACATGTACATCGTTATAGCAAAAACTGATTAATATTTAATACTGTCTCTTAATTATTACATGTACTGTAGGTTGGTTGGTTCCCTGGTAAATATGTTCAGCCAGTCTCAAGCCCTGTATCCAGTGACCCCGCCCCTTCAGACACACCTACTTCCGACACGTACAAAGCCAATTACACATTCAACAGCGAACAAGATGGAGACCTTGCATTTGCTGAGGGAGACATCATTAAAGTACTAAAGAAAGACGGTGAATGGTGGCTAGGGGAAATAGACGGAAGAAAAGGATTATTCCCATCAACTTATGTCTCTCCTCTCTCTGCTCCTGATAGCCCATCATTGCAATTACTGACGACAAAAGAGGCGGGGCTTTCTAGACTAGTAGGGCGTGTCACTGTCGGTTTTATAGCTATGGAAGAGAACCAGTTAGGACTGGTACCAGGTCAGTTGGTTCTGGTGAGACGACAGGAGCCTAACGGCTGGTGGGAGGGGCAACTGCAGAGTAGAGGAATGCAGAGGAGGTGTGGCTGGTTTCCGGCCAATCGGATTGAACTATTGACCTCTGGTACTGGAGGAGTGTCCTCACCCGTTCCTAATGTCAAAGTAATTAATTATTATTACATGTACATGTACTGTTCATGTACAAATGTATTTCATTGCATGCACTAACATGTACTTTTGTTGTATTATGATGTACATGTACATGTACAAATTGTACATGTACATGTATTATCTCTAAGGACCCTTGAACATACTGTACTTTGTAAATGGTCATCACTCATCAGGATTATGACTTATGCATGTACATGTAGGTACTACAAAAACATACATGTACATGTACAACAATTAATGGTCAATTTACTAATTTGGAACGTGAAATATGCAATGAATTATACAGCATACAATCATTAATTAATTTTATTGTACATGTACGTGTATGCATAATTAATTCCTTATTTTACTTCATACATTAACTGAAGTAAATTGTATTAATTTATTTTATGTACATGTAACAAATTGTTACAATTACATATACATGTACATGTACATTGTATATTAATAATACCTTCCTCTTTCTCTTTCATTCCCCTCCCTCCCCTTCCCTTCCCTATAGCCCAGTTCCTCCACTCCCTCGACTGGTGGTCTAGTCCTGGCACTGTACACCTATGAGTCAGTGTCACAAGATGAACTCTCATTCCATAAAGGATCAGTGATATCAGTGATTAATAAGGATGGTGAGGATGACTGGTGGAAAGGTGAACTCAATGGTAAAGTGGGTCTCTTTCCTAAGAATTATGTACAACCTCTCGATCATTTGAAATCATCCGAACACGCCTCACAATGTAAGCAACGATACATGTACAGTATACACATACCATACATGTACATGTATGTTAAATTATTGTGTGTACAAGTAATGTTAATATGACCTATATTTATACATGTACTTGTAAATGTACTTAGAATTTTGTGACTTTTTACATGCAAATGTACACGTATATATATATACAGTACATGCAGTACATGCACTGTATTTAAATTGACCCACCTTTTGATATTCTTGCATTTAATACAGTACAAAATGTTTTTAACGACCTGGGGGCGTAGCCCCCAGGTCGTTCCTATAATTGATTTCACCCACGTGCGATGTTTGTATATATATATATATATTTGTATGTCCACACTTACATTTCTTCTATACATGTTGTATTGGAGAAATAACAAAATTCATAAGCCTTAGCAACCACCCGCCCACGCTCCTTTACGTAGTGGGTGTGGCCACGGCAAACAAAATGGCGGCTTAAACATGGGACAAAGTTAAGAGCTTTCTAACAGCAAGAGAAAGATACTGTCTAAAGACTTCTCTACAAGCATCACAAAGTAGAGAGAGCCTTTATAAGTCTTAATAAAAATCAAGCTGTACTTGCAAGGTGGTGAAATCAATTATAGGAATATTTTTTACACTGTTACGCTTGTTTTATTTTTATTTTTTGATCAGTAAAAAATTAATTATTATTATTATTAATAATATTTATTAATAGGGTCAGAGATGTTAGAAGCTGATGTATTGGCTAAGATACCCTCAAATCAGAAGAAGAGACAAGAGGCTATATTTGAACTGATACACTCAGAGAAAGCTTATGTACACAGTCTCAATCTCGTTAAAGAGGTGAGTGGGATGGGTGTGGTCAGTTATTATAGGTGTGGTTTGTTAGGTGTTCTTTATTCCAATGGAGAACTCGTCAGTATTGTCACCCAGTGAGGTACAGCAGGTGGTCGTTAACTGGGAGGAGCTTATTGAATGTAACACACCTTTCTCTAAGTAAGGGAATGAACTATAGTATGTTCAGGTTGACTTCTAACTAAATGAAACTTAAATAACTCAAAGGTTTTTAATCTAATCAATACCAAATTTACACACAGATATATTCTCAGCAATGCGCTTCATTTGATGTATAGGACTAGTGGATAAGACTTTAGGAACTGCAGAAAGTATAAAAGCTGCGAGATCTAAGCACTGCCGCCACTTAGAAGCCACTGCCTACCATTATAATCACAACAGGAGGTGTGACCGGAAGTCAGAATAAATTGTTTAAAATGGCGTCCAAAGTGAGAAGAAGAGAAAGCAAGGAGTTAGATTGAATAGCCAGGGCAGGAAGGGTTTGATTTAGTTACTCCTGATAAATAGAAGAACTTGGTAAAACATGTTCAAGATAATTTTGAGGATCACTACTGGGAACTGGATGGAATTCGGGAATTTGTCATCCATGATTCTATGTTGTCTAATTGGTGGTGAATTCGATGATTAATATGATAGTAGTGATGATGAAGTACTACCATCAGACCCTGACTCTGATGATGACTTGGCCGCTCTGGATGAGTCTGATTTTTATGTATAATAATAGTGTTTTAATCCTATGTTTTTATAATGCATGCTAATTAATAATACTAAAATTCATAACTACTTCATACTCACTTAACATCTACTTAACACCTCGACCATGTTTGAAGCCAAGTCTGCATAAAGTAATGAGTTAGAAGTCAACCTGAACAGACTATACTTGTACATTGTACACATACCTTATAAGGTTATTGGTACTATTAATTATGAATTTTGTGTTAGTGATAAAAATTGCAAATTATTAATGCCCGCAAGTATTATAAATACATGTTCAACATGTACATGTACATGTACATGTATCTCATGTTGCTATAATGTACATGTATTACTAGTAATAATAACTTAATTGCAATTTTTAATGCCAGCAAAATCTACGACGTGCTAAAATCTACGTACTACTGTACTTTACATGTACTGTACACCATACAGTTGGTTGTGGATCAATGCTCATAGCTTTATGTTCTCTCTCTCTCTCTCAGAGCATTATTCATTAGGTTACGTACATCAGGTGCAATAATAAGATCAATTGGTGATGTACTCCAGGAGCACATACCAAAACTAACTCCTCACATTCGATGGTGTTCATGTCAACTAACAGCTTGTACATTACTTCAGAGTAAAAGTCTGGATCCTTCTTTTAGGGAGTATGAGCAGGCTTGTCTCAAGGACCCTCGTACAAAGGGACTTCCCCTTTCCTCTTTCCTCCTTAAGCCAATGCAACGTGTCACCAAGTACCCTCTACTAATTGGAAAAGTAATTTAATTTGTACATGTGTACACGTATGGCAAAAGAAAAAATTTTGTACTGTATTGTACAGCATGGCAAACAAGGTAATGGGGTAAAAAGTATTCCTATAATTGATTTCACCACCTTGCAAGTACAACTTGGTCATTATTAAGACTTATAGAGGTTCTCTCTACCTTCTAATGCTTCTAGAGAAGTCTTTAGACAGTATCTCTATGCTAAAAATTAAATTAAAATAGATGTACATGTACATGTATTTGACCATGAAAGTTGCACATGTACTTTAAATCATAATTTTTATCATACATATACATGTACATTTCTCTCTCTTTCCCTATTAGATATTAGAGTATACTCCTGATACTGATCCAGACTATGAGTCATTATTGTTGGCATTACAAGCATCAGAGACATTGTGTTCACAAGTTAATGATGGAGTGAGAGCTAAGGAAAACGCTGAATCACTTGAGTGGCTTCAATCTCATGTACACGTGGCATTAAATGAGGTACAGACCTGTGCATACATGTACATGTATATGTACGGTAATGTACATGTATTAGTCAGGTGGGGCCATGTACAGTGTACATGTACACTGATGGTTTTTTTCAAAAGATGGCTCTGAAATCACCTCAAATTTTTATTACATTTTCTGATACATATTGATGTCCTTATACTGTGTATAAAGTTTGAGTTGATTCCGACAAATATTTTCGAGTTATGACCATTTTAAGAAATCGGCCAGTTTTTTTAAATACACAAAGCTATAGCCCATGGTTTTTTCCAAAAAATGGCTCCAAAATCATCCCAAATTTTTATTAAATTTTCTGATACACATTGATGTCCTTGTGCTGTGTAGAAAGTTTGAGCTGATTCTGACAAATATTTTTTGAGTATGACCATTTTAAGAAATCGGCCAGTTTTTTAAAAATGCCCAAGGCTATAGCCCATGGTTTTTACCAAAAATGGCTCCAATCATTGTATTGACTGTATTTACTTGCATTACATTACAATTGTTGTATTGTTTTTAGAAACTGATCTTTAATTCACAAACTAACTTCATGGGCTCAAGGAAACTCCTCCATTGGGGAAAATTCACAAAAGTACTTTCTTTTAACCTGCCCCTCCCACTTAACCACACCCACTAATTATAGGTACGAGGAAACAAGGAGATGGTTGGTTTCTTGTTTAACGATTTCTTTTTGCTCGTGAGGCCCAAGAGTCTCTTTGTAACGGCAGCTCAATTAGAACCTTTCACTGATAACCAATTCACAA
>NW_003546446.1:119912-134068 GCF_000090795.2 Amphimedon queenslandica | reverse complement strand
CATTAAAGGCTGAAACTGATTCTGGAAGGTAACAGAATTCACTGGCCTACATGTACATGTATTTTATTTCTTCATTGCATGATCCCTATCTCTCTCTATTTCCCTTCTTCAGAGATAAATGGGTTAAGCAGATAATGGAAGCTTGTGTAGAGTATGTAAGAAAACAGAAACAAAGTTCTAAACTAATAAGAAGTAACTATAATCCTCCCATTAATTATTAATATTAACCACACCCATCAATTAATTAACAGGTGATAGTCGTAGGATGACATTACGTAAGGTGGCTAGTGGCAAGTTATTTGTGACAGTTGTTGAAGCTGCTGATCTCATTGCATCATCTGCTGATGGTAAAAGTGATCCATTCTGTGTTATAAGAGTTGGAGATAATCAAGAATCAGCTACACCAGTTATTAAAAACGATTTAAATCCTAAATGGAATTATACGGTAAGTACATGTACATGTACATGTAAGCTATTATTATCATTATTATTATTATTTTATAGATGCCAGAGTTTCTAATAAGTGATCCTAATGATACTGTATTAGAGATTACAGTGTTTGATAGTGACCTCTTCTCACCTAATGGTAAAACACAATTTATTTGCTTGTGTTGTGTACATGTACATGTACAACATGTACCCCCTCCTCTGAATGTCTTAATTTCTGTTCAATAGTAAATTGTTTTAATATAATGACATTACATATTTCTTTTCTCTCTCTCTCACTAGATTTCTTAGGTTGTGCTAAGTTGTCATTAAAGCAGTTAAGAGATGAAGGAGGTAACAATGGCCCATGGACTAAAAGATTGTTACTAGAAGATGTACCTAAAGGAGAACTTGCATTAAGAGTAACATATCAACCAATGAGAAGGAATATTAGTGGAACACATTAATGATTGATTGATTAATGAAGAGACTGAGAGAAAGAGTGATTTTTATCTGTGATTATTATTATTAATACCTCATTTTTTACATAATTATTACACACAACTAAAATTGATTTTCAAGAGTTAGTTAAGGTGATAGTTTAGTCAATATTTTACAGCGTCAATGAAGTGTAATACCTCATTTTTTTACATTATTTCAATCGAAATAACAGCTATAGGATTTATAGAACAACATTATTATAACCTAAAAATTCATACCAAATAATAATAACAAACAACAATACATTAGTCATTATAATAACACAATCAAAGTAGTAATTATTTTCAATGCCATAACATACAAGTAAATGTATGCATACCCTATTTGATTAGGGGAACAATAATCTGCATGATTAAAGCAAAAAATGAAAAATTAATTTAATAACTATAGTGAGTATAGGCATAAATAAAGACTATGGTATACATGTACAGTAGGCATATAAAATTAAGAGATTTCAGTCAATGAAAAGTGATTTATTACCCCCAGTTAATTCTGCCTTCTATGAGGTGATAGTCAGGAAAGGTCTTAATACAAGTCTCTTTGTGTCGCAAGTCTAGCCAGATTTTTGTAACATTTGTGTTACATGATAGCGACTTGAGAATGAGGAGTATTGACTCAGTAGACAATGAGGTATAACTTAGATAAATTATTTTTAGTGATGAGTTATTGTCGAGGAGGTGAGAAAAAGCCTCTGCACTGCTTGATGTAATGAGAGGATTATCAGATAAAGATAATAAGATAAGTGTAGAGTTATGTTCAAGTGCTTCATAAATATTAATAACTCCTCTGTCACTAATGGAGTGGTATCTGATGACTAGTTCTGGTAGTGTTTCATTAGTTAGTAGTTTACACAAGTGCTGGATACAGTCATTAGTTAATGGAGAGCCATATATCTCAAGTCTCCTCAGGTTTAGTGTATACAGCTTACTTGATGATAACAAAGATAGTGTGCTATTAGTAGATGAGGAATGGAGACCAATTTTCTTATGATTATCAGTAATATTACTAATCACTTCATTACACTGAGCCAGAGATGGAGAGTTAAGGATTACCCTGTTCCTGTTCCAATCCACTTTCCCAGCGATACCTAATAAATAATTCAAACTAAAGTATTACAATTATAATTATTATACACATTTTACAATGAATTTTGGAAATTTGGTGTTTTGATAGCCATTTGCCAAAATAAAAACCTGCCATTTTGAGCCATTACACCCATACTCAATGGCACCTGGCCACAAATTTGCCAAATTAAAATTTGCCAATCACCAAAATTTAGCAATTTGCCAAAATTTAACTACTCCCCCAAAAATTTTCTGCTATACAGCAGATAAAGACCAGTCATGAGTTGTTTCAGAGATAATGCCTCAGAATGCTTGCCTATCAACCCTAATAACCAAGCTGTACCACCACTTGGCAATAATCATATACCTATTCACTTTCATGCATACAACTTACATTGTCACTAAAACCAATAAACAAAAAATATTATGTACATGTACATGTGAATAGCATACTGTGCAATGAGTATGTAGGGACAGGGATACATGTATACAATAAAATCAGTAAAAAGTCAATTCTCCTACACTTTTGATTTAAAATTGACTGTTGTATAGCATCATATTCTAAACTGGCACTTTTTAAATGGGCACTTTCACTAACCATCATCAATACACAATACAACACACTGACATACACAAGGTGCAGGCAATAACATATGAAATACAAAGTCAACTTTATACGCAGTAATTTTTGTGGTGTGTTAATTTTTGTTATTTTCTGGTTTGCTTTAATTCGAAGAAGTTTAAACCACCTCCAATGTGATTTAATTGTATACATAGACAATGCCCAGAACATGAAAATTAGCTCATACACTTTTAATTTTTACTCTTTTTTCATTGCAAATACAAAATTTTAAACACTTATACTGTAAAATTATATACTGACTTACTGAGTCACAAAAATCACAAATAATATACCTTTATCATATTGTTCCTTGTCTTCTCTCAGTGCAGATATCATAATAGGATCATCATTAATAGTCTCCAAGAAAAGAGAAGCTTTCTCATCATTACTAGATGAATCATTCCTTATCATTTGTAGAATAGGAAGGGACACTTCTTCCACTGACAGTATAAACTCTAACAATTGAAGTGACTCCAACATTGAGCAAACATAACTACTAGGAATGTCTCCCTCATCACCAGACACCAAGGATCTTCCTTTCCAGCGAAATCTACTCCACTTGTCATAAATTTTAAGCTGCTCTCCCTTACTAAAGGATATTTCATTACTGTCCTTTTCATGATAATCATAATGTGCTGTGCAAATAGATTCTGCTGTTGGTGCATCTACTACCATTGATTGTGTACACTGATCTTTCTCTATATAATATCCAATATCAATCAGTTATGATTTAATTACTATCATATCACATACTGTGAATATTCGCCTTTTGTACCATCAGCAGTTGTACGCTAGTTGCTGATATATTTTCTTGTAGTAACTCAATCTCTTTCTTATACTCCACTAATGCCTCCTCTCTTCCTGTGATGAGGTAGTATAGACAGATTATACCAGTAGAGTCAATACCTGCTTTTATTTTGAAAGAGTTTCGAAAAAACTGAGTCTCTGATTTTTTTGAATTGAATTCTTTATTCATGAACTTCTCTTTAGTTTGTAGTTTCACTTTTTGTTTAAACTCTACAGTTATGACACAGTGACAATACAAATTTATAAACATAATACATGATGATGTTCAAAATGTCTCTCATTAGTAGAAGTTATTATACCTTGTGTCTGTAGTGTCCTTTCGATACACTCTATAGTAAAAATACATTAAGATAGATCTAAATATCTTTTAGCATTTAATAACTATACCTTTTCTTTCTTTGATGATAGTCAGTTGTTTGCTTTGTTCAAATATTGATCCTATACCATTAGTATAAGTAACATCAGTAATTGAGTAACAAGTGCTTAGGCTCGCCCTTTTAATGTTTTACATGTACATTTGTCTAGTATAGATCAATTCACACACCTTCTTTGCAATCAAATAAAGTCCTTAGTTTTTCTTCCTCTCCATCAGCTAGTTTAATTTCCTCCACAAGACACTCATTATTCATTACCTATAATCAGTAAATTAAACAAGGTCTCATACAGTTACAGTATTATATACTTTGTATCTGATCCTTTTATCATAGACAGTGTAGCGGCCAAAGGTTAGTCTAATTAAACTGAATTCCTTCATCAAGACAATTAGGCTGTCTTGTGCTTCCAAGAGAAGAGCAGCTAGTAAATGATGTGGACCATAACAGATGATAATGATGGAGTTCCCACGATGAATGCTTTGTACGATAATCCTCTTGTTTAATTCTTTAAATGCTTCCTCTAAAAGATTACGTATGTCATCAAGAGAGTGCTCCTCTGGTTCCCATCCCAAAATAAACTGAATTGTTTCACAGTTGTTAAGATGTTCGGGTTGATTCTGACAAAGGAAATCCTTCAATGATCCACAAACTGTCTTCACTTCTTCTTCATATTCTGATATCAAAGGATTTGCTTCAGTGATTTTAAAACGTTTTACAATTGTTTTTAATTTTGAGATATTATTGATGCGGCAATCCTTCACTACAACATTCATAATTGCTTCAATGCTATCAGCATTAGACAGCTCATCTTTCAATTCAGGGAAGGACAGTTGAAGGAATGACTTCATTTTTGCAGCTGATAGAATTGATTGAGATATCAATGAAATGATCTCGTCAATAAGAATACCAAAACTTCCTCTGATCTCATCAAAAGTAGACTGATGTGCTGCATTGAAAAAGAACTCACCAGCTATAGATGTTAAACATGTACTGAATATATAATAGTCATTATACATGTACCTGAAAGTGAAAGCATTTTTGTGCTTGAATGATCAACTGTACTGGTAGATGTATGTCTGGTAACTGGTCTAACTACAGTTTATGTATAATAATGTGTACATGGAATTAACATAACAATACAATAATTTTACTTGATGATATAACAGATGAGTCTGGTGCACTGGTATTAGTAGCGACAAGTATAATCAAATATAAAAATAAAATAGCAAAAAATATACATAAATATGACAAAAAAATTAAAATAGAAAAATGATAAAAAATTACAGCTAGAAATAAAACTATTATAGAAATATAATATAATGGTGTCACTGATTTTGTAACATTATGGTTAGATGACGTGACAATATCTGTACAAATAGTTAAAATTATTATTATTTGATATACCTAACATTACCTGGTGGTACTGGTAGTGTAGCATTATTATTACTACTATCTGATACAACTGCAGGTACAGGTGAAGTAATAGTATTAGATGTATCATCAATAGGAAACAATTCATCTGAAAAAATAAAAAGCTATACTTTATATGCACTTTGCGGCAGTGTAAAAATTACATAGGGCAAGTCCAATTGTATTATGAATACTTAACACTGTATCATTTTAGGTTAGTGCAAATGGTTGATAATAAGTCCTATAGGCAAGCAAAAACTGATAGCCACAACTAAGTAAGAACCAGCATGCATAAGGAAAAGTTTTGAACAATTGGAAATTTAAAGACTTCTTTTGTTCTTTAGTGTTGGGTTGCCATGCCAAATGATTTGTCTTGCTGAAATTAGTACAGGTTGGGTTGGGATTTCAGATTTATATTTATAATACACATGAAAGTACATGTACTGAAATAGGACAATTTTTTATCCCAGACAAAACATTGCTTGACAGAGTCTGAAAGCTGTTTGTGTATTTCATTTGAAGTTTTGCTTACCTTGATTGCTTTTTGGCCATCATGCACTAGCTGCCATTTATATTGTTGAAGGAAAACATTCTAGCTACATGTACATGGGTATGAAGTAAGTAAAATGCTGGCCTCAAAGGTGGCAATACAACCTTCATGTAGCTATAGTCTAAGCCAACACTAATTGCAGTGAGGCCGCCAACAATGCAGTTATATATACTCTCACTCAAACTTACCACAATCTTGAATAATATCTTGAGCTAAAGGTTTAGTTTCTTCTAATTCCATTAATATATTTCCTAGTGACCTCAGCTTACTGTGATCATCAGATACTGCAATCATTAATTCTCTTAGTGTATCACTTAATGAGCCATCACATCTCTCAATCTTCCTTTTTGTATCCTCAGTGATTAATCCTTCTGTATATAACAACTGGATACAACTATTAGTGAGAGATACTTGTGATATTCTATCACTGTAATGCTGCAATATCTGACTAGCAGGATCATCATCTATTAAAATTAACAATTAAAACACATTTTATCACATGCTGCAATATAGTAGGCCACTCGGATAAGATTTGTAGTTTGCTATTTCCCACTGGTATAGTGTTACATCCACTTGCATGGTGTTGTGGAAACTGTAAATCTAATTGCAAAGGTCTTGAATCATTATTGTTAGTATGTTCACAAGCAATAAGAGATCACATGCATGCAGTGAACCCTGACAAGCATACTACTATAAACTTCATATGTACATTGTATATCAACCTATGACTTTATGTACAATACATTAACTTACATGTATTACGGATGAGTGTAGCAGCTGTGTATTGATTCATTCTTTCAAGTGCACTAGCTAATGATTCCCAAGTACGATTATTAGCTGAAGTAAACCACAAGCTCAAACATTCCCTCAAGCAACGTGATGGATTATTCACATAACTGCCTTCAACATTCTTCAATTGAGGATAAGGTAGCTTTAACTCCACTCCAAGGTCAAACCAGTTAGCGTCAATGAAGTGACTTTTCTTCAAAGCATCACCTACTAGCTTCATATGACTGATATCTATGGGCGATAGACAAGCAAACTTTTAAATTAAGCTTATTCTCAAGACTACACTTTACAGTAATACTACCCCATACACTTCACTAGCTGATAACCAGATAACATGCAATGGGCTTTATATTTCTATTTATCTATTAAGGACTTACCTAGACGAAACACTCTTCTAGCCATAGCCATTGTTTACGGTAGCGCGACCACAGTCTACGCCCATAATATCGTATGTGGTCTAATTAACGCGCATCCAACGGTTCATAGCTTGTTTCAGCATGTCAGTACATGTAAGTAATTCAGTCGGGCAGCCAAGCAACCGGAAGTCCATATAAATTGTGTATAAACCTATTTCTCGTTCATTGAGCAACTGCGTGGGTGGTAGCGTACATAGATACATGAAAACTTGGACAGAATCAGAGAACTATCACAGCAATGGACTTGCCACAATGAGAGATAAAGTGCTTGATCAATAGAGCACATCATTTATGAAAATAGCAAAGCTATGCTGTTTTATGGGGAACTTACAGCTAATTTTGAACACAATAATTCTATTCCTTAGAAAAATTTTCCCTCACAAGGAATACTTGTAAGACAACAATTACCTTGTAAAGACACCTTTTAAGTACCACATACCAAAATTTCATGATTGCACTCCAAAGAATACTGAAGTTACAATTTTTTTATTGTTAAGTATAATTAAATTAATTAAAATTTATTATAAAAATTGTAATAAATCATGATATCTTTATCCAGGAAGAAAATAATTGGGATCAAAGTCTATATCCTAACAATAACCTTGATCTATAATGCCAAAATAGCCAACCAGGTGCTTAACACAGTTCAAATGAGTACAAATATGAACGAAAATTGCGGCTCTCATGAAATCTCAAGATATCTTCCAAATACAGATATAAAGAAAGTTGAAAACCACTGCAGTAGCTACAATTTACATATATATCAAGAATTACAAGCTATACTCATGGATACAACAATGCTAAACACACACAAACACATAGCTAGGCTACTTGCTGGGACCTTTAATACCTTAGAAAAATTTTCCCTTTTCTCCTAGAGCAATGAAACTTTTGCAGAATAACAGACATATATAATACTAATAAGCTACCTTGTAAGTGTGATTGCATTCACTCTATTTTACAAGTTATAGAATTTAGTATGATTTTTGTGTCAGCCATTTTAAATCCTTACAGTGGAAACAAGCACCTGAAACACGAACAGTTCTTGATTATAAATGTAGAAGATCAGTTAGCTACATCTTTATCCAATGCTAAAGGTGCAGAGAACAGCAAAGTAACTGTAGACTTCTTAGTTTTGACATAAACAATCAAAATAGGCAAGTGGCACTACCACACTAAAAGTCAGCCATTTTGAGAAAAACGTCACTTCCGGTCAGAAATAAGAAATCAGGCTTGGCTGCCCGACTGAATTATTGCATTGTACATTTCACATTATCTCTATCTCCTTCCTTCTCACTCTAGACCCTTCGGCCATTGCCGGCCAGAAGAAGGACAAGTCTGTTGTTCTTAGCTAGCTCTCCACTGGAAGGGGCGAGACTACATATTATATAAGAGTTGCGATCTATGGTGGTGTCTATGGTAATATCTTAACATCTATGGTACATGTACATCACACACGACATGTACGTCATAGCACAGATGCCATGATCATACCAGAACATACATTGTAGCATTGATACTATAGACCTCTTTGGGTGAGAATGAAAAGAATGATATATGGCAAGGGGCGTGACTGAGCTTGAGTTGCTCTGAAATAATTTTCGTGGACGGCAACTTTGTATGGAGTATGAATGGGCTAACACAAAGAGCAAGCTCTATTAAAGAATATACTTCATATTGCACCAAATCCCTTTTAGTAGATGCTTAGCAGCGACCATTCTTTAACCAGCTTTTGTAGCTTGAAAAAGCTCGATGCCAACAATAAGAATCAGTTTTGATTTTCTTTATTCATCCTCCATTGAATTTTGCCATCCAAAATGGTGGCCAATTATTACCCATAGGTGGATACTGTAAAAACAGTAATGATATTCATAGGCCACCATCAATCTCACCTGAAGAGGTCTATACACATTCCAAAACTAATTCCTCACATTCGATGGTGTTCATGTCAGCTAACAGCTTGTACATTACTTCAGAGTAAAAGTCTGGATCCTTCTTTTAGGGAGTATGAGCAGGCTTGTCTTAAGGACCCTCGTACAAAGGGACTTCCCCTTTCCTCTTTCCTCCTTAAGCCAATCCAACGTGTCACCAAGTACCCTCTACTAATTGGAAAAGTAATTTTGTACACATGTACATGTACATGTATGTGTACATTGTACCTGTATACAGTATGTAGTTGTGAAAATTAAAGTACATGTATTTGACCATTAAAGTTGATACATCATAATAGTTATTCATGTACATGTACAGTATATGTCCTGTATGTAGTATACATGTATGTACATTTATCTCTCTCTCTTTCCCTATTAGATATTAGAGTATACTCCTAATACTGATCCAGACTATGAGTCATTATTGATGGCATTACAAGCATCAGAGACATTGTGTTCACAAGTTAATGATGGAGTGAGAGCTAAGGAAAACGCTGAATCACTTGAGTGGCTTTAATCTCATGTACACGTCACATTGAATGAGGTACAGACCTGTGCATACATGTACATGTACAGTACTGTAATGTGCATGTATTAGTCAGGTGGGGCCATGTACAAAGGCTATAGCCCATGCTTTTTTCCAAAAAATGGCTCCAAAATCACCCCAAATTTTTTATGGCATTTTCTGATACACATTGATGTCCTTATGCTGTGTAGAAAGTTTGAGCTGATTCAGACAAATATTTTTCAAGTTATGACCATTTTAAGAATTTGGCGAATTTTAAAAAAATACCCAAGGCTATAGCCCTATAGCCCATGGTTATTTCCAAAAAATTGGCTCTAAAGTCATCCCAAATTTTTATTACATTTTCTGATACATATGCTGTGTAGAAAGTTTTAGTCGATTCTGACTTTAAATTTTCAAGTTATGGCCATTTTAAGAAAATGCCAAAATTCTATAAATTACCCAGGCTTTTATAAAGCCCATATTTTCCAAAAAATGGCTCCGAAATCACACCAAATTTTTATTACATTTTCTGATACATATTGATGTCCTTATGCTGTGTAGAAAGTTTGAGTCAATTCTGACTTTAGTTTTTTGAGTTATGTATGGCCATTTTAAAAAACAGCTCATGGCTTTTTGCAAAAAATGGCTTCGAAATCACCCCAAATTTTTATTACATTTCCTGATACATATTGATGTCCTTATGTTATATGCACAATCTCTTTTTTCTTATAAAGGGATCCATTCTTTCAAGAAGTTATTGCCAAAGTCATCATCAGGTAGATCAGTTAGACTGTATGACCCAATTGGTCATGTGGCCAGTGACATTGCTTCTAATGTCAGACTATTGTGCTTTGATGAATTTCAAGTTAGTATTCAGTCAATATTTTGTATATCTTTGATCACTCTGTGATATTATGTTCTTCTCTGTCTCTCCTAATAATAATAATATTTATTCCTTAATTTCCTTTACATTCCTCCATTCCTTCCCTACATAATGTACATACAGTGTATGATGGCCTATCCTTCATCATTAGGTTACTGATATTACTGATGCTATGATACTGAAGAGTCTCTTCACATCATTATGTAAGTATAGGTTATACAAATAGGTTATACCGTATAGGGCATAATGTTTGCGGGACGTAAATTTCGCTGATTTCGTGGATAAAGAAAAATTCACAAAAATAAAATCCGCAAATATCAATTTAATACAGTATCCACATGGCACACGTGGTAGAATTCGCGAAATTAAAATCCACAAATTGGAATTTTAGTAGATTTCGCGAAATTTGCCTCCCGCGAACATTATGCCCTATACGGTAGGTTATGAAAGGCCATAGATACCGACACAGAGTTGTATAACTGACTTCTACCATGTACTAAAATAAACAACTAGTTTACTTAGCAACACTTAGCAACAGCATGGCATGCATGCATGCCTATTTTAAGCAAGAGGTTAATTTCCCAGGCAAACTTATTAACTTCCCGGGCAAACTTATTAACCTCCCAGACAAACTTATCAACCTCCTATTACCCGGGAAATTACTTATCAAACCTCCTAGTGGTAAATAAGTTATTTATGAACCTAAGATCAAACAATCTGATTGGTCAATGTACATGTACATGTACGGTGTACATTAAGTACATGTACTTAACCATTACATCTACATATACTTACATGTACTTAACGTGTACATGTACATGTACCATAATACATGTAGATGTACTATATACATTTACATGTAAGGTACATGAACATGTACATTATTAGTAATTAATAAATATTCATTTATATACAGAAGTTTTGCAATTGGATTCAATTGATTACAGGAAGAAGTTATTATTAGCTGAAGGAGTGTATTTAGTGTGAGTCAGTAACAATTAGTGAGTCAATGACTTCATTTCTTGTTGTTTCTCTTTCTTGTACTGTAACTGTATGTCTACTGTCCAGTCCTAATTCATCTATCAATAATTCTAAATTGTTCCAATTATTTACTGAACTGTGTCAAAGGAAAGGAAAAGGTTTGTAACACACACACTGTCAGGACACTGTACATCTAATTATTAACAATGTAATATAAGATTATTAATAAGTTAACCATATAAAGCATAAAAGTAATTCTTTACTCACTTTTCGATAGGTAGGAGTAGGACAAAGCTTTAAAATGTATCATTAAACCTTAGAATTAATCTTATGCCACTAACTGAGTCTGGCCCAGACCTTTTTTATTAATTCTCTTTCTTTTCTATTAGTTATTTCACGGGCCAAGTTAAAGTTTTTACTCGTAGACCAGTCGTGTGCTGACTTGGCATATTTTCACTTTGTTGAACTTTGTAACAGAGTAAGTTATCATAGTAATTATACTAGTAGCATAACATGTAGTTGTGGTTGTAATTGTTTTTCCATTTATAATTGGTCCCTGTAGTATACTACTTGTACATGTACATGTTTGGTAAGGTACATGTATTTTCATTAATTAGTTCCTCTAATAATAAATGACCCTTGTCAGGCATAGGTGTCTAGACAATTAAGTAATGTTAATTAATTAAATAATTAATGTCTAGACTAGTTAAATAATTAACTGTAGTTCCTGTATATACCGTATAGCTGGAAAATTTGGCGCAGAATTAAATTTGGCAGATTCGCAGTTTAAAATAAAACCACTAATATTATAGCTATCAATAATAACATACACTGTAGATATTATACACAAAACTGCGTATATATCTATGATAATAATTGCAATGATGGTTGGATTGGATTCCATCATGAGCACGTGATACTAAAAGATGGCTGTATTTTTTACTATTTCAGTCAAGACTTTGGGCAAAGAGCAGCTTCAAGAAGAACTGAGAGTGCTTAAAGAAAAGATAAAATAGTAAACTGCCAAATTAAGAGAATGCCAATATTATATTTAGGCATTATGATGCAAAACTGCCAAAGTTTCAGATGGCCAAATTTTTCAGCTATACGGTATATACTTTGTACAGTGACTTTATACTAGTACTATTTATTTGTGGTTTTACCAGTAACTACTAGTACACTACAACACACACACACTGTACCAATGGACTAATAGAGTAATAGGAATTAGGGAATTGAAGATTATTATTATTATTATTGTTATTATTATTAATAGGAGGATGCAGTGTCTTACAGTATATTTACTGTTGAGGAGGAGCTCTTTGCTTCAAGACTGTATGAGATGCAGAGTAATGAATATATAATGAAATAATAATTATTATTATTTAATGCATGTACATGTGCATGTAGCTTATATTTATTATATTTATTAATATTTTTAATTAAAAAAATTATGTACATGTAGCTTTTAAAAATACGGACCTGTTTGTGCTCATATATGACATGTACAATATATTGCAGCACTGTAGGCTGAATTTTAAAGTTTAAAATGCCCATAACAGAAATTAGTTTTGCAATATTGCACTTTAAATCATTGAATAATGTGTTTATTTTATACTAGAAATAGGAAGGAGTCATAATTTGAGTATGACTTATCATGCTGCTATGAGCATTTCAGTATTACTTGCTACTCCATATTGGTAGTTTATAGTTTTATTGTAAAAGTGGAAACATCATCAAAAAAAGAGAAAGGAATACATGTATGTACTTAATACTTAACTTTCTAATAATTAGTTTCTGAAACTATATAATTATAGCTAATAACAATAATAAATGTATGGTTAATTAAAACTGGCAGCATTAAAAGATTTAATACAATTCAACAACTGATTCGCGACTAGCACGGCGTCTAACATCAGTAGAACTTGGCACCATAGCTCTCCTTTGCTGATCAACAGTTAGATGTGATTCCATTACATCTAAAAGAGGTTCATCATCATCTTGTTTCTTGAATAATTTCTTAATTAGAGCATCATAACATTTCATATGTGATAACTGCAGGTAAAGATGATAAACAACAATCAAAATAAAACTAAAAATGAAAACAGATAAACAAGTATTGTACCAGATCAATACTTTACTCTCATCAGTAAAGGCTATAGATAAAGAAGCCATGATGCACAAGTTTAACAGGAACCAAAACTCTATGATATTGTTCAATTTCTTTCTGTACACACCACCAAAGATAAAACTAAGGGAGAGGATAATAGCTGCTACTGCCAATAGCAATACACGTGATTCATTCTTCAAAAAGGTGACAGTTAAAAGTACGGTATCCTAGCCACTAGCAGTAGACCAGGCCAGAACCGATACTCATCTTTCATTGGACCACTATAAGCATCAATAATAGGCTTGAAACGACTCCAGCTCTTAAACAGTTTAAAATGTGACAAATACTTCTCAAGTACTGGATGACATAAAAGGAACAGCGTGTATGGTATGACAAAGAAAACAGTCACCAATAGGGCAAATCCAAATAGCCCAGCATGCTTTCCTTTAGCATATTCAACATTAGGATCCTCATGCCATAAACTAACTGATCTTACTGACTCATTTGTACAGTGAAGAGTTACCTCACGCTTGTGTAGTACAATAACAATAGTACGTACTAGTTTAGTATATGAGAGAAAAGTAAGTAGGGATAGGACAGGGACAGCATGAGACCCCATCAGTCTTGATATCTTACCATATCTCCTACACAATTGTATAATGATAATGATAATGATCCACAGGTAGAGAGGGAAAGCAAACTGGAGCCATTGTTTAGCATAACTGTCCATATTATTGTAGAAACATATCTCAAACCCAAAGTCTAAGTTAATCCATGATATGAC
>NW_003546446.1:112185-119836 GCF_000090795.2 Amphimedon queenslandica | reverse complement strand
AGCTATCATCATGTAATTATTATGACACTGTCCACACTTGTTTGATTCCATTAGTAGACTGTATCCTTCTGTACATGATCCACACATTCTGTGTCCTCTATTATCCACACATTGAGTATGAGTGTCATTCAACTTGAAGGTAACAGGATTAGGAGAACAATAGAGGAGACAGTCCTCATTGATAATGCATGCATTAGGATTGGTTGCATTAGCATTGAAAGGTGTAGTGGTATGATATGTTCCAATCCACAGTAGACCATTGTGTGTAATGTTTAGAGTATTTATATCACATGTGACATTCTCTCTTGAAACACTTTGACTGCAAGTACAGGAACCTTGTGACTTATCTAAGCTGAAACTAATGGGGCACTCATTAACAATTAAATTAAAATAAATAGTTTGGGCCAAGTACTGTGAAGAATAACTAAATCCTAAAGAAGTTTGATATCCTGCTTGAATCAGCTTTGGTGTGCATGTATTCAATTAGTGAACAAGTATTGGGAATATATGTTTGACTGTTGCTAGTGTTATAAATTAATGTACCATCTGTGGGAGTTTTTGATCCAAAGTAGTCATGACCAAACAAAGCCACATAAAACTTCAATGCTTGACCTGGAAAAATGCATTGAATACTTGCATTTATACAGTTTTCATAACTAGTTGTAGCATGAGGATCACAAAAACATATATCCATTGGATTGCCTGTTGAATCAATGTGTGGGTTTGTCAAATTGAACTGATAACTACCTGATGGTATATTGTCATGATTTCCATAAATATCACCACCAACCAGTCCAGCACTATTATTTATCAATGTAAGAGGTATATTTTGTGAATTTAATATTATAGGACAATTATTTTTAGCATAGATCCCTCCACCTTTATAAGAAGCACGATTATCAATAAACTCCAAGTTAGCTGATGATGTTAGCATCAATATTGACGAGTCATTTATTGCTAATCCTCCTCCAACTACTCCAGTATTGTTCTTGAATATTAAACTATTCTTAATTGTTACTAATGATGCTATAAGACTCAATCCTGTATAGGTACTGTTAGCAACAGTAACATTACTGAGACTAATAACATTACTGTTCATTATCTTATTTCCTCCATTTCCAATAAGTTCAGTGTCTATTATATCAATTTGAGTGAATCTCAAAAATGTCCCATCAATGAATAATCCTTCTTTTATATTGCCATATATCAAACATGATTTAATAATAATGTAGATAATAGTTTACTGCTTTTAGTAAATACTCGCCACTATTAATCTTCAATCCTTGTCTATTGTTATAAAATTGACTATTCTCAAGTATAAGAGTAGAAGTTAATTGAATACCAGGATATGTGCAATCACTTGATTTTGAATATCCAACAAACAAAACAGAAAAACCAGAAACATTATCATGAAAAGATGAGTTGATAATAAAAAAATTAAAAAGACCCCCCAATGAAAATTCAAGAATGTTAGCACAGCACTCAACTAGATCAAATATAATTGACACATTGTATGTAGTACTATGTTGGATATGTAGTGTCATTCCACTGCCAGTAGTAAAGTTAACACTAGTCAGTATCAATGAGTAATGGAGTAATTCACTGCTGCATATTGGAAGAGGATTATAATTAATAATGAATTCATAGCCAGTAAAGATAACTGATGATACCTTAAAATCAAAAACGTTATATGTGCTTGTGAAAGCCATTGTACCAGGGTCTGAAGCAAAGACAGAGTTAGTTATTGTAACATTGTAGGATGAATGAACTGTCACTGAACAATGAAATGATAAGTTGGAAATAGTGACATGATCACTGTAATATACTGAAATGGGAAATCCATTGATACTAGGAGACTGATCCAGTCCATGTAGAGTAACATTCTTTACTGAAGTCATGTTAACATTATATTCAATGTTAGTAGTTCCAATGAAGTAGAAGATGGTGCTATTGTATTGAGACATATCCCCAGCATACACTGATAAAGGATTACAAGGTGACTGAGTAACTGAACTGCAGTCATCAGACACATAATACTGACCAGAGGAGACACTGCAGGAGCTACTGAAGAATAAGAGAACAACCACTAACAGGAGAGACATAGCTACTGTCTGTACTGACTACTGACTGGTACAACTGACATATGAACTCAAATACAAGCAACTTGTATGGGCTACTCATCTTCCTCCAAATAAGGAAATCTGACACATCAAATTCATAATTGGATTTGCCCCGTATGTGGATACTATTACACGGCCAAGAATTATCATCTCGGATTACCAACTACCTTCAAGGGTAATATCAATGCAACAGAGGTTCATCGCAGGAAATGTCGTGCAGTCAACAAACACCCATCAGGAAGGAAGAGACCTAGAAAAGAAGATTTTGATGGTATGTGTACTTGTACATGTATTGCCTCAACACAATTCTTTTCATTTTCTGTGCCCAGATCAAGCTGAACATGTTGATTTTGACAGTGAAACAGCAAAGAAGGCAAGAAAGTTTACAACGACAGATAATTTTGAAGGTACAGTACATGTAACATTTCATTTTTATCTTTTTGATTTTGTGTACTACAGATGACAATACAGTGAGGAATGTTACAGATGGCACTACCATACAAACATGACAATTACAAAAGAAATGAGAATCAGTCTATGCATGAAAATGAAACATCTATTTCTGAAAATGTAATGCATGCTAGTAATCATATAATGTTATGATTGGCATATTAGGTTGATTTATTTGTGGATACCGCTTTGGCTACCAACAATCACACTCAAAGTCAAGAAGTATGATTTTATGTTATTTGGGATATTGTGAATCACTTTCTTATAGAATAGATTATCTGGCAGACTTAATGAAGGCAGCAACAATACCAAGGAACAGATAAAAACTGACTCTATTATTCATGAGGTAAGACAAGAGTACTAAATGTATCAACGGTGTTTATTAGCACTAAAAAATAATACACTTTATAAACTTGATTGTGAATAATTTCATAATTAATAATAAAGCACACTTCTACACTACTAATAACAATGAATGTACTAGTAATGCACAGTACATGTATTTATGCAATTCATTATTTTCACATTTCAAAATTCAAAATTGGAAATGTGGTGCTATGGTATGTAGCTATATGCATATCATGTATCACTCAGCAAACTGCAAGTAATTTTTATTCCATTATTCCACCTTATTTTAAGGCAAGTGATAACTCATCCAAGTCAGCAATGAAGAATGATACTGATACTAATGGTCAATGCAGTGCAGATGTAGTTCAAGCAGTAAGTAGCATGAATAGTAAATTGATAAGATTTACATGTTTCTAAGAACATGATCCTCTCCTATACGAAGGAGAGGATCATAAAGATTAAAGGATAAGGTAAAAGTGGGTATAAAAATGGAGAGGACAGAAAATGGAGAAGAGAAGAGGCCTGGGCATTTTGCAGGCATAATCTTCAGGCCTTACAAGAGGATGTGAGCCAATGAAGTTATATTTAGCTATACATGTGCATGGTACCAGGTTTCAATTGAGTGTGGCTATCATTAATAGCTGCCATTTTAAACCTATAGAAATAGAGAGAAGAGAGAAAGTACGGTGAGTTGTTAAATTAAAGGTGAAGGTGTAGATGAAGTGACAAAATAACCAGCATGCATTAGAACTGAAAAACACACTACAGTCAAGGGCCTACCTCTATAATCAGGACAGGTAGTATCAGTCCCAATACAATATAAATGTGTATTTAAAAACCTCTGAAATAAGGACACTTCTTTAATAAGGACAGTTGTATTGGGTCCCAAGGTGTCCGGAATAGACAGGTTTGACTGTAAACAAAAGTACATATCCATATTTATGCAACACAAGCCTTGCAAACAACATAAGCAAATAAATTATAGATAATACATGTATAGCCAGCAAAAATAATGATTTTTAAATTTACTCTAATTAAGTATATAATACATACCAGTACTGAACATACTGTAATCTATGCTTTAATGAGTTAAATCAAAGCCTGGTGCGCATTGAAAATAAAACACAGTATATATATAAAGCATTTCAGCTGCATCTATGCCTTTTACTTTTATAATAAAAACTTAGATAGATCTACTTACTTGATTTTATTTTAATATTATAATTTAGGGCTCAGCAGTCCAGCGACACTTTATTCTTCTCTTCCTTCACGTACTCCCAAGATGGAGTCACGTGATCTGCTTCCATTCCTGGCATAATAGTGGCATAATGGCATTCCGAGTGGCAGTGGACAGTGGAGAAATGGAAGCTGAAGATGATGACTGATTAGCCCTATTACTGATTAGGCCCTGGGTACTAAATGGAGAAAAACCAGGAGTAAGTTATATTAAACGAGACTAATTAAAATAATAATTTGAAATAAAAATTAAAAAATTTAAATTATGGCATACCGGGTACTTGATGTACATGTATATGCTGTTTACATCATAGCTATAAAAATACACCATAGTATCAATCCATCATGTAGATGTTTAGAATTAATCCTTTTATACATTTGTACATTCTCCTTTCTGGGCTTCTCTCTCTCTCTCTCTCTCTCTCTCTCTCTCTCTCTCTCTCTCTCCCTCTCCCTCTCCCTCTCTCTCTCTCTCTCTCTCTCTCTCTCCCTCCCTCCCTCCCTCCCTCCCTCCCTCTCTCTCTCTCTCTCTCTCTCTCTCTCTCTCTCTCCCTCTCTCTCTCTCTCTCCCTCTCTCTCTCTCTCTCTCCCTCTCTCTCTCTCTTTCTAAGGATCTCAAATGGTTGCGTTCTCTTCCTTTCTCTTTCTTTTATAGCATTCAGTATTGTAACAGTAGTTACAGTACGCACCTCCTCCTGCAATACTTTCAGTAGTGTGTTGTTGCCCAAATATTTCCATTCAATCTCAAAGACAAAGTACTAAATGTAACATACTTTTATTCAGAATGTCATAATAAAAGTTGGTCTGTAACAATTTATAATTTATATTATGTTGCCTCTAGTGGAGCCATATAAAGCTATTAATTTATTATGAGTAATCACTTATCAGTTTACACAATCACACAAAGTACAAAGAATTATGGCTCCATCATACTACCACATAATTATAGGTCAAGAAGACAATGGAAGCTTGACGTGTAGAAAATGTAAGGATGCAACTGAATGTATTGAATTCAAGACATACCTTTTTCTAAGTAAGAGAATAAAGAACATGTACATGTACTGTACATCATGCTGTAGTCTGTCTTAGATCAATGTTCATAACTTTGTTTTCTCTCTCTTTCTCAGGGCATTATTCATTAGGTTACGTACATCAGGTGCAATAATAAGATCAATTGGTGATGTACTCCAGGAGCACATACCAAAACTAACTCCTCACATTCGATGGTGTTCATGTCAACTAACAGCTTGTACATTACTTCAGAGTAAAAGTCTGGATCCTTCTTTTAGGGAGTATGAGCAGGCTTGTCTTAAGGACCCTCGTACAAAGGGACTTCCCCTTTCCTCTTTCCTCCTTAAGCCAATGCAACGTGTCACCAAGTACCCTCTACTAATTGGAAAAGTAATTTAATTTGTACATGTGTACATGTATGACACAAGCAAAAAATTTTGTACTGTATTGTACAAAATGGCAAAAAAGTACACACATGTACATGTACATGTATACATTGTACCTGTATACATGTAATTATGAAAATTAAAATAGATGTACATGTACATGTATTTGACCATGAAAGTTGCACATGTACTTTACATCATAATTTTTATTATACATATACATGTACATGGTACATTCATTTCTCTCTCTTTCCTCCATCAGATATTAGAGTATACTCCTAATACTGATCCAGACTATGAGTCATTATTAATGGCATTACAAGCATCAGAGACATTGTGTTCACAAGTTAATGATGGAGTGAGAGCTAAGGAAAACGCTGAATCACTTGAGTGGCTTCAATCTCATGTACACGTGGCATTAAATGAGGTACAGACCTGTGCATACATGTACATGTACAGTACGGTAATGTACATGTATTAGACAGGTGGGGCCATGTACAAAGGCTATAGCCCATGGTTTTTTCTAAAATGGCTCTAAAATTACCCCAAATTTTTATTACATTTTCTGATACATATTGATGTCCTTATACTGTGTAGAAGTTTGAGCTGATTCTGACAAATTTTTTTTGAGTTATGACCATTTTAAGAAATCGGCCAATTTTTAAAAAAATACCCAAGGCTATAGCCCATGCTTTTTTCCAAAAAATGGCTCCGAAATCACCCCAAATTTTTAAAGCATTTTTTGATACACATTGATTTCATTATGCCCATGCTTTTTTCCAAAAAATGGCTCTGAAATCACCCCAAATTTTTAAAGCATTTTTTGATACACATTGATTTCATTATGCTGTGTAGAAAGTTTGAGGTGATTCTGACGAATATTTTTCGAGTTATGACCATTTTAAGAAATCAGCCAGTTTTTAAACAATACCCAAGGCTATAGCCCATGCTTTTTTCCAAAAAATGGCTCCGAAATCATCCCAAAATTTTATTAAATTTTCTGATGCATATTGATGTCCTTATGCTGCGTAGAAAGTTTGAGCTGATTCTAACAAATATTTTTCAAGTTATGACCATTTTAAGAAATTGGCCAGTTTTAAAAAGATACCCAAGGCTATAGCCCATGGTTTTTTCCAAAAAAATGGCTCCAAAATCACTCCAAATTTTTATGGTATTTTCTGATACACATTGATGTCCTTATGCTGTATAGAAAGTTTGAGCTGATTCCGACAAATATTTTTTGAGTTATGGCAATTTTTACAACCTGGGGGCGTAGCCCCCAGGTCGTCCTATAATTGATTTCACCCACGTGCGATATATATATATTTGATTGTATGTCAACACTTCATTTCTTCTATACACGTTGTATTGGAGAAATAACAAGCCCTAGCAACCACCGCCCACGCTACGTAAGTGGGTGTGGTCACGACAAACAAAATGGCGGTTTGCACATGGAACAAAGTTATGAGCTTTCTAACAGCGAAAGAATATAGAGATACTGTCTAAAGTCTTTTCTGGAAGCATTAGAAGGTAGAGAAAACCTTCATAAGTCTTAATAAGAACCCAGCTGTACATGCAAGGTGGTGAAATCAATTATAGGAATATTTTTACACTGTTACGCTTGTTAAAAATTTGGCCAATTTATAAAAAATACTCAAGGCTATAATAGCCCATGCTTTGTTCCAAAAAATGGCTCCAAAATCACTCCAAATTTTTATGGTATTTTCTGATACATATTGATGTCCTTATGCTGTATAGAAAGCTTGAGCTGATTCTGACAAATATTTTTTGAGTTACAGTATGACCATTTTAAGAAATCAGCGAATTTTAAAAAAATACCCAAGGCTATAGCCCATGGTTTTTTCAAAAAAATGGCTCTGAAATCACCCCAAATTTTTATTAAATTTTCTGATACACATTGATGTCCTTATGCTGTATAGAAAGTTTGAGCTGATTCCAACAAATATTTTTCGAGTTATGACTATTTTAAAAATTTGGCTGATTTTGAAAAGTACCCAAGGCTATAGCCCATGGTTTTTACCAAAATGGCTCTGAAATCATTGTATGTACTTTATAATCATCGTATTGACTGTATTTACT
>NW_003546446.1:105792-112162 GCF_000090795.2 Amphimedon queenslandica | reverse complement strand
TATTTACTTGCATTACATTACAATTGTTGTATTGTTTTTAGAAACTGATCTTTAATTCACAAACTAACTTCATGGGCTCCAGGAAGCTCCTCCATTGGGGAAAATTCACAAAAGTACTTTCTCTTAACCTGCCCCTCCCAATTAACCACACCCACTAATTATAGGTACGAGGTAACAAGGAGATGGTTGGTTTCTTGTTTAACGATTTCTTTTTGCTCGTGAGGCCCAAGAGTCTCTTTGTAACGGCAGCTCAGCTAGAACCTTTCACCGATAACCAATTCACAATGTATAGAGAGGTGGGTGTGGCTAATTATTAATGACTCCGCCTACTGGTTATTTTCTATTAGCCATTTTTATTGGATCAGATACAAGTAAAGAAAGGTCCTGTAGACCAGTATGGTGAGTACTTATGATATCATATTACATCACAATGACATCATGTGACATCACTAGGTCCGAGTGTGTTTATTGTTATGTTGAAAACTGATGCCAAGAAAGAAATACCATTAAAAGCAGAAACTGATTCTGGAAGGTAGTAGAATTCACTGACCTACATGTACATGTATTTTATTCTTCATTGCATGATCCCTATCTCTCTCTATCTCCCTTCTTCAGAGATAAATGGGTGAAGCAGATAATGGAAGCTTGTGTAGAGTATGTAAGAAAACAGAAACAAAGTTCTAAACTAATAAGAAGTAACTATAATCCTCCCATTAATTATTACTAATAACCACACCCATCAATTAATTAACAGGTGATAGTCGTAGGATGACATTACGTAAGGTGGCTAGTGGTAAGTTATTTGTGACAGTTGTTGAAGCTGCTGATCTCATTGCATCATCTGCTGATGGTAAAAGTGATCCATTTTGTGTTATAAGAGTTGGAGATAATCAAGAATCAGCTACACCAGTTATTAAAAATGATTTAAATCCTAAATAGAATTATACAGTAAGTATATCATGTACATGTATATGATATTGTACTGAGTTTGTACTACACAACATAATTTAAAATTGGTCATTACATATGAATGGAATGGTTCATTAAAATGTTCATTTCTGAAATAGTCCATTTGAAATGAAGCACTTCATTTATTGTGTACATTGTGCGTTTGTTATTATCATTATTATTATTATTATTATTATTATTATTATTATTATTATTATTTTATAGATGCCAGAGTTTCTAATAAGTGATCCTAATGATACTGTATTAGAGATTACAATGTTTGATAGTGACCTCTTCTCACCTAATGGTAAAATACAATTTATTTGCTTGTCTTCTGTACATGTACATGTACTATATGTACCCCTCCTCTGAATGTCTTAATTTCTGTTCAATAGTAAATTGTTTTAATATGATGACATTACGTCTTTCTTCTCTCCCTCCTCTCTCTCTCACTAGATTTCTTAGGTTGTGCTAAGTTATCATTAAAGCAGTTAAGAGATGAAGGAGGTAACAATGGCCCATGGACTAAAAGATTATTACTAGAAGATGTACCTAAAGGAGAACTTGCATTAAGAGTAACATATCAACCAATGAGAAGGAATATTAGTGGAACACATTAATGATTGATTGTTTAATGAAGAGACTGAGAGAAAGAGTGATTTTTATCTGTGATTATTATTATTAATACCTCATTTTTTACGTTATTATTATAATTTACACGATAATGTATGGTACTGTATAGCGGGTTTATTTTGAGGATGATAAATTTCGCGAATGACCTGTATCCGGAAGTTCACAAAATTAATTTTTTGCGAATTTTCACTATTCTGCCATCTTGTACCGTATTAAATTGATTTTAAAGAATTAAATTTGCAAATCTTTGAAAATGAACGAAATTTATTATCCTCAAAATAACCCACTATACGGTATCAGAATTTTGAAAAAGCTGAACAGTAAATTTTTCCCATTATTTTTATTGCAGGTTTTTTTGAGTCTCTAATAAAGAAGTTCCTAATCACAAGCAAATGAAACAGCATAATACTTTGCCCTTACCTTGCCAAAAGGAAATTTCAAAATAAGAGAAATAGAATTAGATAGTCACAAGGAAATGAAGGAAGCCATGCAGGGCACTGAAAACAGATACAAAGGAAGTGGAGGAAATCAAATAAAATTATACACTTTGTCATGTTTCTTTGACCCTCATTTCTTGTTTGACTGCTCCCTGGCTGTATACATGTACATAGCTGGCATTACAAGTTGATAAAAATACTTGTTACAAAAAGGAACAATAATTATTGATAATCAAAATTAATTTTTAATGTTCAACGTACTATTATAATGACACTTACAGAAAAATGCAATGCATTACAATTTTTAATAAGCACAGGCAATGTATAATAATCATTTTATTATTTCTCACAATTGTCACAAGCTCTGTTTGATGAAAGGAATCCTTCAACATCACTTTTTACTTTTCCAAATTTTTCAGGATAATCTTCACAAACTTGTAGTGCGTTCCTCCAGGTCACTCCTTTATTGGACTCTATCCATCTCTTGAATACTGCCATTAGCTTATCAGAGGCTGACAATGGACTATGCAGTAAGTCGTCCACTTCAACTTCAAGTGCAGTACCAATAGTTAAATAATGAGCAGCAGAACTATCAAAAAGCCTATGGAGGTCCTTTAATTTAGGCTCCTTGTCCTTAATGTCTATAAATAAGTAAACATAAATTCAATAATTTTGACTATAAAATAATACTTTCATCTGATGACTGATTATTAACTTGTTTTATTTGTGTTCCATTGTTACTCTCAGCAGGTCCTATACACAATTTTTTTAAGTGATAAATTATAAATAATAATTATTAGTATACACATACCTTGTGCGTCATTAAACCAGGTCCAGTAGTCATTGCTAAGAGCAGGAGATTCACCACAAACTGTACAATCAGCTACTTTATGGTGATCTTCATTTACAATACAATAGCAGCTCTCATTGTAAGGGCAAGCAAATGCATTGATGTAATTATGCTTAAGGTGCATGGCATCACTGCTATTATCAATAGCTGTTGTGAGTAGCTTACGTACTAATGGACAGTGCTGGGTAGGACCAGTGAAGTACACTTCAATATGAGTGTAACGGTTGATGAGGTGAAGTGTGTGCTTTTGTGTGAAGGTTATCTTGAGGGACATCGCATCTCGAAATTTGAAATAAGCTGGTGTCGATGGAGAGATTTTAGTAATGTATTCTTTCTGGTTGAGTAGGTGTACGATGGTTAAAGGGAACAATCCTGTAGGAACTGGTAGGATCTCTTCACTCTCCTCTTCCCTCCAGACTAATAGAAGTGGCTTAGCATTAGTCTCTTTAATTGAAACTGGTTCATTGTATGAAGGAAGAGCATAAGGAATGAAGTAGTGTCCCTTTGGTTCATCTTCTAGTTCTGTGATGATGTTAAGATGAAGGAGGAGTCTGATTAGGTCAGACAATTGGAATTCTGGCAGGGAAAATACAACAGACCTTGATTTCAAGTGATCAAAAATGTTCTTATTGAAAAATCCTTCCTTGAGATTATTCATGATGGGTCGAGAAAGTGGTTTGATTAAAACTAATGCTCGGGCATTTCTATCATCAACATACGTGAGAGCTAATAATTGTGAGAGAATCTCAATGATTGGCTTAGAATCGATAAAGATGATATCTGTAACTTCTGGATAATATAACATGAGACTGACATCATGGAAATATTTCAAAGCTTGTTTACTATCTTCCTCATTCATCCCATATCTTTCTCCAATAGATAAAGCTTCCTTAACTGATACAATACTCTGCTCAGGCAAAGACAATTCAAATGCAAACCATCGAATTGGTATTTTAATTTCCAGTGAAGCAGCAGAACCATCAAACCATATTGCATTGCAAATCTCTTCACTGTATTTAGCTCTTTCTTCTGATGTAGTAACCGTATTGACAGGAAAAATAACATAATCATCAGATTGGTGAATGATGCATTCTTGTAAGTAAGGTTCCAACGAAGACATTGAAGACATTAGAATCTCTTCCTTTTCTTTAAGAGTAGCATTGCTCACCTTGTCATAATGCGTTCCCAATACAAGATGCATGGAGTGTGTCGGTTTCTTGGAGATGCAGGAAATATCAAGAGGCTTAAAACTAGCTCCAGTGGAAACTGCAGACTGGAAGAATGCTAACTGAGTTGACTTGGAGTGGCATGGGAAGTATTTTCCATCGATCCTGTACATCAGATCAAACCTCTCATTGAAAGGCTTAGATAGATCCAGTGCTATGATATTGAGAGAAGCTGCTCTAGTGAATAAAGGCAGTAACTCCTGGTATGCTGGCTGACCACCGGAATCAATGACGTACAGCCAATGATCACTTATATGAATCTCTTTTGGTTGAGTGGCTAAAATTTCTAAAATTTCTTGAATGAATGCTTCATCATGATACTGAGGAGAGTTTTCCTTTGATGAAGTAGAAGATGGATCTGATGATACTTCTCCTGATGACTGAGCATTATCTGGAAATGAGAGGACTACAGAACTGGGAGGTTCTTCTATTTTTTCTTGCTCTAAATTTACAGCTACCGCAGCCAAATTGGCTGCTAATTTGTCAAGTAATTTGGCCGGAGTCACTCGATTCCAAATCATTTTATCAGAGACAGCAACTCTTGTAGCTCTAACGGCAGGGCAGGCAATTGGAGTACTGGTGTCATTAGTGGGTGGGTCTTCATTTAGTAGGAGGCGCAGTGAACAGGTTTTACCAGCTCCAGGAACACCAAGCATATTAACACGAGTAACAGTTAGATCAACACTCCCTTCCTCCATCCACTTTCCTACAGCATCTATAATATAAATAAAATTAATATAACATCAAGTCTTGTCTTATCACATCAGTACAGTGTAAATGAATTATTCCCTTTTATTTATTATTCATTACGTTTTTTGAAATCACTGATACCAATATTCCACTTCTTTTCAGCACTGTATTTTAATGTACAGGGGAGACCACCAGCATCCTTCTGGTGATGCTGTAACAGCAACAATGAAAGATAATGAATTGAATAGAGAGAATGGAAAAAACATACTTCAACTAGTGATATTAAATTTTCAAAGTATTCTTTACCATTAAGAGTCACCAAATTTTTATCAGTTCTCGTAATTCTACAGTGTCCAACCTTACCTTTATAACTATTAATAACATAAGAATAGTCAATTTACTAATGGCTTATTAGCTAGTGGTTAATCAACTAATAGTTAATTAAACTCACCAAACACACAGTATATAGTCACCAGCAAAGAATGAACTCTCTCTCACTAAAAAGAGACCATCCTTTGTAGGGTTAAGTACATTCTCTGCTTCTTGCCTTGACATTTTGCCATGAAACCAACTAAAAAAACATTACTGAACTACCGTATTATAGTGGAAAATTTTTGTGGCCCAAATGTTTCCAAATCTATTCAAAAATCTATTTTGTAGCTTTCATTTTTACACTATTCAGCCATGTTATTGATTTTCACAATTTTATTTTTCTGAAATTTGAAAAAATGCAACTAAAATTTGCAAAAAATTTTGGCTATAAAAAATTTCTACTAATTAATAATTTTTTATACAACTTTATGCTAGCTCTTACGGCATTGCATGTAGCTCAACTGCTTCTTTGACTTTGTGCTGTTCCTGAGATGATCCAGTTTCAACAACAGGGGATGATGATGATATTTCCTGTTCATCAATATTTTCCTTTATATAGTTGAATGGAACCATCCCCTCCTGTCCATCACTAACTTTCCTAGCTAGGAACCAGTTGGGATCCTAAGATCACTAAGAATAAGTTATCACAAACTATTTACTAGACTTGCCTTTGTTGTTTTGAGAATGATTATCTTATCACCTCTTCTCAATGGTAAATCCTATACAAAGGAGAGGTAGGATTATAAAAGTAGTAAAGGATGAGGTAAAAGACACAGAAACAAGAATAGGGCAAAATAATGGAGAGGATAGGAAGACATTTGCACTTTTAACTTTCCAGTCTTACATGAGGTGTTGAGCCTAGGAAGTTATATTTAGCTATACATGTGGTACCAGGTCCCCATTGAGTGTGTGGTGGACTAACAGCTGCCATTTTAAATCTAGAGAGACAGAAGAGAGAAAAAGCATGATTAGTACGGGTAAATTAAAAAAGTAAAATTATAAGTTGTAAATTATAAAACACTAAAGAGGACAAAATAACCAGCATTTAGAACTGCAATACACACTGGACTAACGATACCCATACACACACACTCTGAAGACTGACAACTTAAGCAAATAAATAAACATATAAATTTTGGTTTCTACTCCAATATTAATGCACACACACACACACACATACACACACACTGGAATACATAAATTGGCACCCACAA